>NC_054083.1:17516499-17552687 GCF_017562075.2 Anopheles merus
AATTTATCAAGCCAGCCAGCTCGATTCGCTTTGCCTAGTTTTTGCAGGCGCTTTGCCCGTTTGCCTCACTCGCTTGTTATGCCATTAGCGTTCGAATGGTGTGGTTGGCGGTCGGTTTACGATCACCCTTTTTCACTGATTATCACCGAACCAGATGGGACGAGTGGTTTCACGCGGGAGGGTTTGATGGTTTATCATTTTTCTGTAATTTTTCTTCTTATATTAATTTTTTTTGGTTTTGTTTACTGTTGCTTCGGCTTCGGTAATTTATGGTAGAAAGAGTCATGTTTGTTGCGCGTCTTCGCTCGCACCGCAAACGCAACCAACAATCACTGCAAACCGAGGGTAAACAGCCATTTCGAATGTGCTATTAGTATGAGGGGGGGCGCATAAATAAATAAGATTTCTTTTACCCCGGGCGGGCACCAAACTTTCCAAATGTCTTTTTCCTTTTGGTTGGTGTTGTTAATGGACTCGCTGACGCTGGCTAAAGTTACTGCTTACAGTAAGCGATCGCCATGTCCATCTGCCGGCACACGGCACGGGTACGTAAGAGCATAGCTAAACAAGTCGGCAAGATACAGGATGATGACAGTTTCGGTACGGCACTGGTTTGGATCGGCTACCTTTCCCTTCCAACATTAGAGCAACCGTTGCATCATACTACCGTTTTCGATAAAATCACATCAACCTTAGCGTAATATTTGAATTACTTCTTTGCTCGTGGCCCATCCAACGCCCCCGGGGGATGATGGTAAAAGCTTGTATAAGCGAAACAAACGAACTCATCACTCGCTCTCCAAAGCCAATTGATGCGTATTCCGTTCGCTTGCCATTCAACCTTATTTCCCGATATTCCCCCTAATTAACGATTGATATCTATCGGGCACATGCAACACATTGGCCCGAAAAATAAGCCACAACACGATTGCTGGCCGCGTATTGCTCGTATTGTGTTCAAAACCACTCCCGTTGCTACGCGGAGGCGAGGGGGGAGGTTTTTTAAAAGCAAGCTAATTTATGCACACACAAAAAGCCTTCCCATCCCATTCCCCACGTTCTGTTCGCTTTCCACCTTCGCTGAATGATAAGGTTGCTGCCTGGTGCAGCATTGAGGTCGAGCGCGATTGAGTTATTTTTTGTTTGCTCTACCTCTGCTTGCTCCGCTGCCGGAATTCAATTGAGTTTCACCTGTTTAACGGCAGATGATTTGGTTAAAATTTACATCTTCTTGTTGGGAAGCGATCGGGAAGCGATCGGGATGGGAATGTTCCACCGCTCCTCACCGCCTCCAAACGGTATTACTACACCCCGTTTTATAGGGAAGTGGACCGATCGGTTCCAACGGCAACGAACCAATCATCGAGCCCGATCGAGTGCTTTCTTTAAAATTCGAGGGTTTTTTTTGGTCTGTTTTCCCGCCCGGGCACGGGCAGCGAAACAAAAGAATTTCCCAAATAGCAGCCGCATACCGGATCGCGAGCGAATGAAGACGTATCGAGAAGGTATTTGGTACGAAGCAAGCAAATAAAACTGCGCAAAAGGTGCATTAACCGCAGAATCGATTACGCATTTTTTTGTTTGTGCTCCTCACTATTTCCTCCTTCTCTTGGTATTGTGTTTTTCTTTTAAAATTATGTTGTTTGATCGAGCAATCAAACAACGTGCAAACGGTGAGTGGCGCACGGTGGGCGTGTGTTTGCATGCTCCGCGTTTCCCACAACACAACACGCATTCGGCATGGGCTCGTCACAGTTCTGCCGCAGCCGCAAGGGCAATTTGCCCCACTAGAGGGAAGAGGAAATTGCACACCGACAACAACAGCTCCAACGGGAAGACAAAGAAGCAACAGAAAAAGAAAAAATAAGGAAAACCATATGCCCGGGAAACTCGAATTTGTTGTATAATGCGCGCCCGTAGGGGAAGGCAGGGCAAAATAGCACTGTTAAGCAGTTTAATGAATATGCCTTTGAATTTTCCATAAAACACAATTATTCTTACATTATTACAGAGTTTTCCGAGTCAATTAGAATGTCAACAACATTTTTCTTTGCTTGCAATATGTTTTTCAACAGCTGGCAAATGTTGTATTTACAGAACACTCATTGTTAAGTTCTTCTATATGATTTTAACACACTTCAAGGTGAATTGAGTTTAACAGTTCTTTGTGATGTGTTGAAAATCATGTGTAAGAACTGAAACCTTAATGTAATGCGAATACAATGTATGACAGCTGTTGAAAATCATCGGATAGGCGTTTAATAATGATGTGCACATTCATGAATATGACTTGGAAAACCCTGTATATGTGTGGATTAAAACATGAAACATGATCAGCACATGAACATGAACATGCAAATAAATGAAAACAAAATTCAATAAAAGTTATGTTTTGCTGCTATTTGACAGGTGGAGCAAAATAGGCATAGCTCTGAGCCAAAGTGGACATATGTAAACAACTCGTGAAACGTCAAAACACTGGCGCAATATGGGCCACAACAACAGCATTTACGTGATGGTCAAAGCATTTGCGCAAGTTTCGAAAGTTTCGTTCTTCCTATCTTTTGCGTTACTGTTCACGAAAGCCCTTCAACATTTTCAAAAATATATTTTTCAAATTAAAACACTATTTACACATTTCAACCTACGAAATTGAATGTTTGAAGTTGTGCCAGTGAGTATTATTGTGTGGACAAATACAACACCATAGCCTAACCAAGCATGTCAAAAGCGTTTGCCCATTTTGCATGACTGTCCATTCTGCTCAATGTGAAGCATTTTTATATATTTTTTTTGTTATATTAATAAAAATACGCATTGAATTACCATGCTTTCTTTAGACAAATTGTATAGAAATATCATATCTTTAAAAATACACCATGTCAATCTTCAACGCATCCCTGTGACCATTATTTTGTATTTTGCTTGGTTATTTTTTTAATTCGGGTTATACAACTTAAATGGTGTTCATAGAACACTCCCAGTAAATACATTTTGAGCCTTGGAATGTATCCTATGTGAAATAATTGTTAAATCAAGGGTGCCCATTTTGCCCCGCATGCTCATTTTGCCCCGTTTACCCTTACACACGAAACGCAAGCGCGCGTGCGACCTCCATCAGCAGCACTTTGCGCACGGCGTTCAATCGAACAATTCGGACCTAAACGAACTGCACCAGTGGCGTGCCGTGGACATTATCGATCGAGCAGAGGAGAAATCTCGCTCATCTCGAGCGATTGGAAAATGGGGATGTGTTTGAGAGCAAAAAAATAAAAAAACACACAAACACACACGCACATTGTTGCACTGAGAAAGCGATGGGGGGATGGGTGATGTGAGCGTTTACCACCGCGGTGTGGCGACGGTCCGGTTCGACTATTTGCCCTGCAGCAGCCCTCCCTCGTCCAAGCTGGACTGGAAATGGAAAATTAATGATCGATTCGCCTGCAATGCCAATACGCCAACCGGTAAGCGCAAAAGGCGGAAGGCAACAGAGACGGGGGTAGAAAAGAAATCAACCGATTTATGATCTGCTTTTCTGCCCTCAACCCGCAAACCCCTCCCTCCCCTTCACCCTTTGGTTGGCAAACTGGTGCCATCAACTAGAGATCGCCCAGCTGTACGCAATGAACACGCAAACGGCAGACTTGTTGTGACTTGCGCGTCTTTCCCATGCGTGCGCAAGCGTCACGCATGCGGTTTGTGCTCTGGACCGAGCTGGACAGAAGCGGGAAGGTTGATGGGGAAGGATGGTGGACCGGTGGCAATGTACCTCTGCCGCTTCGCGCAACGTTTCGAACCGGGCCAGAATCCTTCACCGACACTTTCGGCTCGATCGGCTCCTCGATGATCGTCTCCATGCGCCCGACCGATCCGGAACTGGCAATACTGTTCCGGCGGTTCTTCAGCGAGCCGGAGAGGGAACCGTGCTGGTGAGGGTGTTGCTGCCACTGCTGCTTCCACTGCTGCTTCCACTGCTGCTGCTGCTACTTCCGTTGACATTGTTGGCACTGTTGGAAATCGTGTCCCCCGGCGGGTGGTGGGACGTTGTGGCGGGCGCACTGCCACCGCCCGGCGACGACGGGCAGGATGAGAGCGGCGAGACGGCACTGTACTGATGATGCCCCAGCAGCATGGCCGCCCGGTGTGGTGGGTGACGTTTTGCGACTGCCGTGCCCCGTCGCCCCCGGTCCGCTCGCCTCATCCGCCACCATGATGTCGGGCTCGGCGGAGCGGCAGCTGCCTTCCTCGCCGTCGTGCCGCCTCCGGTAGCCGCAGTTGGTGTACTCGCACTGTTCGTGCGATTTCTCCAGAAAACGCCTTTATCACCGGACCGTCCAGCGGCTGCACGTTTTCACATCGTCCAGATCGCTGCGCCGGTGCACGTCGACGCGTATCTGCCCCGTGATGCGCCCGATCTCGGCGATCGAGTCCGAGTCGGACAGCCGCTCCAGGTCGTCGTCGTCGCCCCGGTCGTCCAGGTCGGAGCCGGCCTGGTCCGACGCCTCGATCAGGCTGTCGATCGAGGGCGATCGGTTGAGGCTGGAGGTGGCCGAGGGCCGTCCCATCTGGCGCCTGTCGGCCGATCCCGATGCCGATCCACCACGTGATCGGGAACTTTGCGCCATTTCACTGGCGACCCCCCCATCGTGCGGACCCGTTCGACCGCCGATTGGGCTGGGCGTGGGGATGCCGTCGTAGCATTTGTACGAACTTTGCAGCGACTCGAGCCCACCTCGCCGATCGTCCAGAAGGCTCATGGTGCGCTCACCGACTCACTCACTTCTTTTTGGGTACGAATTTTCCCGAGGGCCGCTAATCACACCGAAATTCTGAGATGGGGACTTTCACATATCACAACAAAAACAGCAGCCACCATTACACCGTCTCCCAGGGCAGACCGTGTTAATCTCTTTCGTCACTCGCCGCTCCTATCGATTTTTCCCGGTTCGTGCTCTCCCGTAGCATCAGCAGCCCAGGAAAGGGGGGGGGGGGGGACCAAAGAGCGGCCAATTTGTGGCAATTCAAAAGCTAACTGTTAATCCTGCTTCGTTTGCACTTGCTGCGTGTTTCTTTAAGCCACACTTCACACTTTTGCCTTCACACACACTGCCCCGTACACGCTAACGATCTCGGCCTGCTGCCTTCACGGACACTCAAATCAAAAACAATTCCTCGCACTCAGTTTGCCAATTCCGTTAGAAATAATGTAAGCCCAACGCTCAGCCGGACGCCGAGCAGAAGAATGCTAGCCTAATAACGGCAATCGCCAATGCAAATGCTTCACCCAGAAACCGTTTGCTGACTTTGCAGCACCTAGATTGGTCACCACCAGTACACTTTAGCACCTTGCACTATGCTGCATATTTCACACGACTGCACCACCGTGATCGTACAAAACTGCGGAAGCTTTTTAATTTCCTTTCCCCTTTCTGAGTATGTTTGGGCACTGCATTCAATCTAAGTTTGTTCAATTCCACCGCGGTTGGTGCGTGATACCCAGGCCCGGGGCTTGACCCAAATCCGTTACATCTTCCTTCCTTGCAGCAGCAGCAGCATCATCACTGTACGATCCACTATCGGGTACGCGCTTCGATCACTTCCGTCCACCGCACGATTTTCATCGTCGTCGTTTCACCAGATACCAGTTTTCCTTTTTTGTGTGGCTTGCGTGCGAGTGTGTGTGTGTGTGTGTACACGTGTGTATGCGTCAGCCTAATCCGTGGAATGTTGAACGATCGCGGTCCGAATGTGAACTAACTGTTCGCGTTGAACGCCACCGCCGACGGACCCCGGCAGGTTTTCTGTGTATGTGTGTGTGTGTGTGTGTGCAAGAGCGGCCACCGTAAAATGAAGATCATAATAAAAAAGCAGCAAACCCCTTTCCTTCCCTCAGGCCAGAAAATGGGAAAAAGAGCGCAATGCTTTCTGCTCCAAACGAGAAAGAAGTAGCGCCAAAGAGAGAGGAGAGAGAGAGAGAGAGAGAGAGAGAGAGAGAGAGAGAGCGCGCGCGAGTCAGACAAATGTGTTTTTGCTCTCTTTGCTGCTGCGTTATGCTTTCGAAGCCTGTTTTAGGGGTTGTTGCAGCGACTACTTCGCGAACGTTTCCCTCCCCCGGACACTATTCCACCCCGAAGAAAACCCGAATGGAAAGTTATTGGACGGAGAGAACGTGCCAACCCGCGTAACGCTCTGCAACCTCCGCAATCTGCGTAAAAGCCTGTGCAAAATCTCACCCTAAACTCTCGACCACTCTCGGGCCTGGAGCTGGTGGTGCTGCGCGGTTCGGTGGTATGGTGTCGAAAAAGCTTAAACGGTGGGCAGATTAAAAACAAAAATCCAACCGCCCCCTCTCGCCAATCCGCAACGACTTTACAACACCTACGCAACGGCACCCTTCGCGCACGTGCGCAGTCGTTCGCGCTCGCACGCGTGGATGAGGGCGGCGGATTGTCTTATCTTGGTGACGTTATCCGTCACGCGAAGCGGGCGTCGTTGGAGTGTGCGCACGATATTCGATCTGTGAGACGGCGGCACGGGGAGGCTGACCCCACCGGAACTGTTCCGGCCAAGTGTGGTAGGATCACGCTTTCAGGCGTTCAATTTCTTTTGAAGCTTCGAGAAAGTACAGCACACACACATGCAGTCCTTCTGGTGTGGCATCTTTCCAGAGTTTGCAGACTTATAAGCTTTGGTCCGAAGTGATCGGTACAGTTGATACTTTTCCCCGACTTTTCCTAAAGACTGAAGTATGGGGGTTCGTTTCTTTCACCGCTCAAGTCTCTCGCCTCGTTTTTAATATCTCACAGTCTCATCTCTTTTCTTTGCTTTGCCGATGCGGAGTTTTCCATCAGTCTTTGGTGGTGCTCTTTTTCACAAGTTTCCTTCGATATCTACGTTCGCTTCTGCTTGCCCACTGACACAATCTTTTCCATCTTTGATTGAAGAGTGAGTTGGGATTGGAGTATTTTCTCTCTCTCTCTCTCTCTCTCTCTCTCTCTCTCTCTCTCTCTCGTTTTTTCAACTGTCTCTGTATCTTCAGTATCATCTTCCACCTGCTTGCTGGCGCCTAGATCTTTCGATGGCTGTCCAGTTTGTTGTGAGCATATGTGCAACTACTGCAAGAAGTAGGAATGATTGATCGTTTGTTTTTTTTTTTTTTTGCTGGTTAACTGAACTATACCCGTTAATGTATGAAAAGCATGCTGAGGATTTATGTGGCCATGCCACTGATAGCAATGCATGCTGAAGCATCCGAAAAGAGGAAGGTATGATTATTATTTATTTGATGATGATGAATGGTTTTAGATATTCAATATACCTACTCTAAAATATGAAAGTTTTTTTAATTAAATTTACAGACAAAAAGAGGATACGTTTGATTAAAGTTAATAGATGGACTTTAAAATCTGGTATTATTGCAAGCTTAGAAATACGACGAATATTTTTTTTAACGATAATCCAGAAAAATGGCCATAGAATTATCGAGCAACACAGATTGCGCTGGCGAGTTACTAACGATAACAAATTGTCCATCGGATGGCTTCAGACGTCATTCGGTGGCTTTCCATAACATGTTTTTATTACAGCATTAACGCTGCATCGCGGCAAAAGTGTCCGCCTGGCTAGTTGGTTACGCATCGTGCAGGCGGTGACAACACATCCGGATGCAGATAATTGCCAACTTTCTCACTTTTACTGCGCTGCCCCATGCATCCCACAGCACATATCATCGATTGATTTCTTCACAAGCCTCGCTTCGTTTTAAAAGCCCTCCCCCGCTCTCTGCTCCGGGGGTTTGTTTGGTTTGTCTTCACTTCGTCCTTGCCTTTATTTTCTGCGCGGACTGGAATAATTTTCAATGCGTCCGTTAATGAACTTCACGATCGCGTCAAGGTGAAACGAAGCCAATACATAACTTAATCGTCCACATGCATGGGAATTGCACGATGGCTGCGATGATCCAGCGCGATCGGCAACGCCACGCGACGAATGGCTCATTTGGAAGAAGGATGGGCAGAGCGAGAGTATTTAAAGATGATAATTCCACATGTATGATATAATCCTTCGCGGTCGGATGGAATAATTCCGGGCGTTATAGGAGACTTAAGGCGTGCATGTGCATGCAACTGCGTGGCACAAACTGCACTCAACTGGTATTGTTCCATAATTATTTGGTTAGGACTGCATTTCACACGCGGCTGCATTCGAAAGTATAGCGGCGAGCAGGGTGAAAATGTGGCAAAATGTGCATACTAATGTGAGGTAATTAGCTCGCTTCGTGATGCCAGGATAAGGATTGTGCTTTATGACAGATGAATAATTGGAAACTGTTGAATGGTTTCGCTTTTGTTCAACAAATTAAAGACAATGAGTATTGAACGTATCGGCTGTGCATCATTATCAGATGGTTGATTATTTTGCCTTAGGAGAATGTAATATTATAGATAAGCTTTAAAAGTGCGTTGGAGAAAATTGAGAGGTCTATCAACTAATAGTCATTTGCATAATAACACCTCCGGGCGACATTAAATTAAACTAATGAGGAAAAATACCTCTCAGTAGTGAAAATTAATTTAGAGTTAGAATGGTTAGTAAATTATTTTATTCTTGTACTCTACAAGTCACGAATACCTGCCGCATCGACGCTTAGCTTTAAAGGATTTTTTTTTGTTCGGGAGGAACGGTGCAAAGTTTAAAATGATTTATCAAGATTCAATTCTTCAAAGAGCTACTCAAGTCTCAATTGATGTCATCTTCTTTGAATAAGTGGAGCGGACGTTAAGTTTAATTAATTAAGAGTTTAATAACTCATCGATATTTAATCAACAAAACGGTTAGTGACATCACTAACCATACCAATTCACAGTGAATGAATATGAGTTGCTACAAAGTGCTAAATCGCAAACTAATCCAAACAACTCTTCGTGATGATTTTATTCACTTCATACACCGCAAAGATATAATTCACTTAATTCAATAGTCTGCCGCATTATAAAACCAAAAAGCGATAACACTAAAGTAATTATATGGTAGTGGCAGAGCAAGAACGAATATTAGCCTTAGCTTTGAGCAAAAAAAAAAGATTATGTAGGATGTTGCACAAATATAAAACAATCCTTATATTGAAAATTACAAATATATCAGACTGTTGTATGGTGTCCTAGGGTTAAAATAATAGGTATGAAAAACTTTTTAAAGAAAAAAATTAAATATAAATATAATGGGAAAGAAAGTAAAAACAGGTTTAATAAAAAAATATAAATGATTGTAGAATTGACGAATGTTATCAACTTGCAAGTGTAAAACATGTTTGTAAATATTCGATGCCAACGCTATTATCCTGTTACGTGCTTGCACGAGACTAGTTTCGCTCTTTTTTATTTTATTTTATACAGCAGTTTTGATGTTTTGAGGTTATGTAATATATAAAAAAATTAACTTACGCAATAAATAAAACATTCACATGCAATCACAAAGTTTACCTTACGAATTGTGTAAATAATACACAGTAACCCGATTCCGTGGATCGTGACTTGTATGTATAAACAACAGAAGAGTCGTTCCAAACAAACCTTTTTTCTGTCAGCAATAACCCCAAACGAAGCAAAAACATAAAATAAATTTATCAAGCCTTACCTGACGGTACTCGGCGAGGTACGACTGTACCATCACCTGGATCGCGTTCGCCTTCGACGCGTGCATCACCAGCCGGGCGCCAGTTTTCAGCGTCAGCTGCAGCGTGAGCGGCCGCGGCAACGTGGTAACACTCTGTATGTCATCGAACGGAATGGCGCGCTGAATCGAAAGGAACTCGGGCTCCTTGCTTGCCAGATACACGCCCATATGCGAGACGGCCAGCAGCGTGCCCTCCTGGATCGAGGGCGATCCGTTCATCACGAACAGACGCGCAAAGTACAGCGGCCAGCCTCGGGCCATATCGAGCACGTGGCGCTTGACGATGGCACGCACGTGCTGCTTCGCGGTGCTGTGCCCGTTTGCCGTGATGCCGTGGCTGCTGAGCAGATTGACCGCCAGCCGTTTCTCCTGCGGCGATATTCGCATGCACGGCGTGACCCCGAATACGTCGGCCGTGATCTGGTTGAACAGCAGATCGAGTGCGGCCGGTGCCGTCACCGTTTCACTCGGCCGGAACACCTCCTTGCGGACGCGCAGCGTCCAGGTGACGCGGTTGTACGTCAGACAGGCGGCCGCCGGCGCCTTCAGCGACGGGTTCATCTGCACCGGCAGGACGGGTGCGGGCGGATCAGCCATCGCCCCATCGTCCAGCTTCTCGCTGTACACCGAACCGTTCGTGGTGGCGGCCGACGATTTACGCTCCCGCTCCTGGACACTTTTCTGCACCATGTGCGTCTTGAAGGTGGCAATGCCCGAGCCCGGCGCGTTCGCGGAGTATTGTTTCTGCTGCTGCTGGTACTGATGCTGGTATTGCGACTGTTGTTGCTGCTGCTGCTGGTGTTGTTGGTGGTGTTGTTGGTGGTGCTGCTGCTGGTGGTGGTGCTGCTGCTGCTTGTCCTTCGTGTAGGACGACGGATGGAACACATTGTTGCTTTCCTTCTCGCGCTGCAGCTGGGTCAGCTCGTAGTTGCGCTCACGGGCCTCCCGCTCCTTGTCGCCACGATCGCGATCGCGCGGATCGCTCGATGTGGACGACGGACCTTCGACTTCCGAGCGATCCCAGACCGATTCGGAGAAGTTCTCCCGATCACGAGAACGTGATCTTGACCGGGATCGCTCGCGTTCGATAATCATTTCCTTCTTGAAACCTGCAAAAAAAAAAGATATCGGACTCAATTAATTACTTACATCAGATGGAAATACTATATACACAGACTTGAAGGTCGCGTTCGACCGAGTTTATCGCTCAACACTCCTTGCTAAGCCTCAGCGTATGAGATTAACACAAGCGGTACTGTCATAACTCCTATTTTTTAAACAGGAAATTCTTCGTAAAAATTAATCGCTATGAGTCTTTCGAAAGCATGGTCATTTAGATGCTAGGGACCACAAGCCAGGTATATTTAAAGAATGTCGTGATCATTATAGACAGAAAATTTTGTGACCAAGTGAGCGACAAAGAATAGGGTGCTAAAAAAATGTCACCAAGCATGTGATTAGTCCAACAACTGTTTGAGTCTCACTTCCGATCATCTTGGTTGTGTACGTGAGTTGATTTGAGCTTCGTTTCAGTCATGAGTGTTGGTGACTGAAAGAGTGGCATTTGGCAGCACTGTTCACAGCCAGAAAAAATCATGATTATGCTTGCGCCGGCATTCAGTTAAGCTTGTCAGTCAGAGTATCGCGTTGGACTCAAGAATTCACATGTCGTGTTCAGCACACTTTGATTGTGTATCAGCAATGAGCATCGAGCTTCCACGGATATGTTCATTGTTTTCGTTTGTGAACATCTCGCGAGGCTCATGACATTATGCAGCACTTCTGATGATCATCAATTGAAAAATACGGTACATTTCCTAAATTCGTGAAAAACGTACTGTGAAATTCGACTGCAAGCTATGAGGCGCTTCACAAGGACGTCCGCCTGTTACGTTTGCATTAAAACAATTTTCATACTCACAAACTTTCTCTCGCATTATCAATCTATTCAGATTGTACGTTTTTAAACCTATGAGTTCCTGGAAAATTTTTGACACATCTATCATATACATCTATACATATCATATATATCTATATATTTTGACACAAATTTCGATCAACTCTAACCGTGATGACCAAAAAAGTAAGATAACTTTGTTTAGAAGCGTGCGCGATCAAACAACGGCACTCCGTAGCGTCCAAAACGAACTCCGTGCGGCAGTTTGTGGACGTCGTATAAGCCTGTTTCTCCATCTACAATATCTTGGCACTATTAGACAGCAATCAGAGCACCGAATGAAAATCCGCTACCGAATGGCCGACGACCCTGAGCAACTTGAGGTTCCAAAGGAAGCTGAAATTGAAGTCCGAGAGACAAGTGGCAACATCGCGGCGTTAGTTTGGCCGCGAGGTCGGTGCAACCCGCCAAACAGTGAAATCAGATATGATCGCCAAACATATCAGGAAGTAAAAATCGGGTCCACAGGCTTCTTAGCGGCATGCAGTGACGCTAAACTCGATGCATTTTAGGTGAATTTCGACTGAACTTCCATAAGACACCCCAGTACGCGAACCGGTCCAAAATCCCCGAGCTGCGTTCCATCCAAAATTTCTGGACCAACATGTCAAACATACGGCCGGCGAATACTCTCAATCCGGCCCGAGAAGAACTTTGGTAGTTATTTGAATGAAGCAGAAATAAATTGTAAATTATAAGATAAGAAAAACGGGTATAATAATGTTTATCCACTGAGGAAGAAGGTTTCAACATTCGGTTTTAATAGTTCGATTAAGTTCGAAGAGTGAAGTAAGTTGTACATAGACACTTGTTTGGGAAGGTATCCGTGAAGATGGCATGTAGAAAGTGTTTCAGTAGTTGTTTCCTGAGAGCACTCTAAAGTCAGACTACCAATATTTTCGCGAATTTTCTGACTTTGGGGCTTTCTGGACAGTTCGAAAGCCATTAATTGGAAGACCACTTTCTTCACTTCATTGATGAGGATATTCTTTAGCTATGCTGCTACAAAAATCAGGTCGATATATTTAAAAAACATGAAAAACCAAGCCCTCAAAAAAGGTAAGAACTGTATGAGGTCAACTGTGTGTTGGTAGTCGACTCCTTACGTCAACAAAATGGCCACATATCTAGCCAATATTTGACGATGTAAAGATACATTTTGAAGTATAGTTATTAGTTATTACCATTGTCAAAATGCAGCATTTGTACTTCATGCGTTATTGTGTGAAGGCAATATGCGAAGTTTAAAGAAATGTCCAGGTAGCCTTAAAGATAGCAAATATCTGGAACAATTGAATGTGAATTATAAAATTTCCGAGTATGCACGACCGCCACTGAAGTAAAGTATGAATAAGTTCATGAATTTCATGAACTGTTTATTGGAGGCTACGAAAAAAAAAATGTAAATAAGATTCTAGGTCCAAGAATAAGTCCTTAATGATTTTTGCCGATTGAAAGCACCCCCACCACCGCCTAATTGCGGCTCGCGAAAATATTTTGAACCGTAATCCAGCCCGCGACCCAAAACGAGTTTGCATCACTGCTCTACACCAACAAATTTGTCGCGAAAACTGGAGAGGAAGAGGTAGATCTTCACAACATGCCTCCACGCATGTCTCAGTTCGCCACGGCGAAAATTCCGGATAGCTCACGAAAGGCTGCTCGCATGGTCGTAGATTTATTTTTGCAAGAAAGCTTAAATAATTACCTTGCTCGTGGAAAGAAATGATCTCTCTTAGTTTTGTTTTGCCTACCTCCGGCTGATTTTTTTAATGCAAACGTTATATTGCGTAACGTGCAAGAAGTCATATTAGACAGGATGAGCAAAGACCATAAAATGCTAGGTTTCGTTAACCGTCACTCAACTACCGCAATTGATCGTCAATGGCTAAAGTCCCTTAACCTTGTGTCATTAAAGACAATATCCTCGCTTGTTAGAAAACAAACAAAAACCTGGAGCTATGCTCCGTATCACATATGGTGCTTAATGTCGGGAATATAATCATTAAAATATCGTCGCAGGATTGCCCTGCGTATATTTATGGCAAAACTGTTTTCGGATACTATTGACCCCTCCAGATTTGCTGACCAGACTTAGTATCAATTTACCAACTAGGACTAAGATGTCTTAGTATCTTAAATTCTTAGGTCTTCTTCTTCTTCTTTTTTGGCTCAACAACCGATGCCGGTCAAGGCCTGCCAACTCACTTGTGGGGTTGGCTTTCAGTGACTTATTGATTTCCCTCCATAGCAGGATAGTCAGTCCTACGTATGGCGGCACGGTCTATTTGGGGCTTGAACCCATGACGGGCATGTTGTTAAGTCGTACGAGTTGACGACTGTACCATGAGACCGGCTAAAAATTCTTAGGTATTGACTTTAAAGGCGACAGTGTAGCTCTAATGAACATTTGTCGTCGATGTTTTTTAAAGTTTCAACCTGGTCTACTAGTAATTTGATTTCAATCGCGCCATTGATTCTTTGAAAATCACTTACTAGCTCTTTTTAATCATCGTGACGCCACCACTTGATAGGTGAAAACAGTTCATAAAGCTGTAAGAAGTGTTAAATATGTTCTTTTGTCGGAAATGAGTGAATGCTTACTTGTTTCGTAGACCAGATCCAGCTTGGCTGCCTCGGCACGACCCCACGAGTCCATGAAGCTATCCTTGGCACCGAACGTGTCCCGCTCCTGGCGCTGCACAAACGACGGAATCTCCGACTGGTTCTGCTGGTGCGCGTTCTGGGCGGCCATCATGTTGCCGTGGATCGGTGGTGGCGGAGCCGGTGGAGTAGACGTCGGCGGTCTGATCGGTGGTGGCGGTGCCGGCCCGGGTGGTGCTGGTGGCAAAACCTAAAATCAACCAAACAGGATCAGCACTTTCAGCTCTTCCTGAGTGCGCGCAACCGCACAACCACACTTACCGTGGGCCAGGCCGTTGCTGGGGCACCCTTTTTGCTTGCCTCCATCCGCTGCACCTGCGTCTTGACCGACGGCACCGCATCGCCACCGGGCGACTTGGCACCACCGGGCGGGTTCATGCCGCCGAGCTGCTGCTCCAGCATCATGCGCCGCGTGTCCTCCAGCTTGGCCGGCGTGCGCTCGGGCCGGTCCGATTTGGCACTGGACGAGCGGACCGAGTGGCCCGCGGTCACCTGCTCCAGCCGCTGGCGCATCTCGTTGCTCAGCTTCAGCTTGCCGACACTGTTCGGGGCGGGGCGATCGGCCCCGATGTCGAAGCTGCGCTTGGCCGTCCGTGCCGCACCGCCCGGCTGTTGGCCGCCGCCTCCCGCACCCTTGCCGCCCGCATCGGCCTCGCGTGCCGCCTGCTCCTGCAGCTTCTGGTCGATCTCGAACTCCTCCCACTCGACCCCGTTCGGGGAGCCGATCGGGGAGTCGAGGTTGCTGCTGCTGTGCTGCGACTGCGGCGTCGTTTTGCGATTGCTCTGGCGCGTCATCTTGAACTGGATGAACGTTTCCTCCGTTTCGGTGCTGGCGGTGACGCCTTGCGGCGGTGGCCAGCGCCATTTGCCGATGCGCACGGTTTTCGCCCGCCCGTACGGATCGAGGAAGGGGCGCACCTCGAACGGATCTTTCAGCTCGAGCGGTGGTGGGAGCGGTGGCGGTGGTGGCGGTGGTATCAGATTGGACGAGGACGAGTCTTTGCGGTTTCGCAGCATGTCCGAGAAGGAGGTGGATGTGGCGGGCGGACCGATCGGGCGGTCGATCGAATCGTTGCGGCCGCCGGCCTTGGCGCTCATCTTGCGAATGGGCGAATGTTGCACAGAGGTGGGCGAGCCGGTGGCGCCGCCATGCTTCGGCGAGGCGGCACCCGGGTTGGCCGGCGGCGAGGAGGAGGATGGGCCAGCCCCGTCCTGCTGCGTGAGCAGCGTCTGCAGGGCCTGGTTTTGCGCCATCAACTGCTGCTGGATCTGGATGTTTTGAGCCATCGCGGACTGGAGGAAGGCGCGCTGCATTTGCTGCTGGTAGGCGGTGCTGTCCACACCGGGCGGGATGGTAAACACCGGCATGACCACGTCCGGGCTGACCGAGCCCATCATGAGCAGCGATCCGGACGAGCTGACCGGCGGTGACAGCGGCGCAATCGGGTTCGGCGCGCTCGGCGTGAACCCGTTCGAGGTGGCATTCTTCGCCTGGTGGGTGGTGCCACCCTGCGTAGCGCTTGCCAGCACGGCCGACTGCTCCAGGTCGGTCAGCGAGCGGTCGGTACGGACAGTGGCGAGCAGCTCGCTCACAAACTGCGCTCCACCCCGGATGCTTGCCGCCAGGGAGCGAGCGTCGGACAGCTCGTCGAGCGATCCGTCCAGCACGGGGCTGAACAGATCGTCCAGAAATTGGTCGACGTCGGATGCCTGCGACGGCACTCGCACGCGTCGCACGTGACTCGCCAACGATGGTGCCTCACTCGTGTCCGACATGGCGGACGAGCGTACGCTAAACTCCGACTTCTCCGCGTACTTGAGCGAGTGTGAGCCGGACGAACGCTTGCCGGCGTACTGGGACTTGACGAAGCGCGGGTGCTGCTCCTTGAGCGGTGCGATCGTGTCCACCGAGCGGTACTTGTTGCCGATCCGGTTCTCGGCCAGCGTCAGCGTGAGCGAAGTTTCCGGCTCGTCCGCATCCGGTGCCAGCAGTGCGTCGTCCGCCTCGCCCGCCAGCAGATCGTCCAGCGAGCGCGACCGGCTCTTGTCCTCGTAGAAGGCACGCTCTTCCCGCAGCTTATGACGCGACAGCGATACATCGTGTGACGTCTTCCTGCCCGCGCTGGAGGGTTCCATGTGGTGGCGGGAGGCGGCACCACCACCGCCACCGTACTCGGCCGGCTCGTGCTTCTTCGTGCCGCTGCCGATCGCAACCGGTACGAGCTGTATCTCGTGCGAGCTGCGCTTCATCGACGGTGGCTCGGGCGGCGGCACCTGCGGCCGCTTGGGGCTGCTCGGCTCGGCCGCCGAGTCGTGCGTACCGGGGGCGGCACTCGGCGCACCACCCTTCCTGCCGCAGCGCAGTATATCGCTTCGCACGGCCGGGAAGGCGGGCGGTAGCTCCTTCTCCGCCACCAAATCGAGCACAAAGTCCAGCCCGCACGAGTCCGTCATCTGGTCCGACTCGTCGATCACCACCGTCCAGCCCAGGTTCGGTATGCCGAACGAGGAGATGGCAAGGGCGGCCGCCTCCTCGCACGTCGTCCACGAATCGACCGCCACCGTCTGCACACTGTTGTCGGGCAGGTTCAGTCCGAGCGCCGTGTCTGCCAGCCGAGACGAGGCGCGCCACTCGAGCCAGGCCGGCGGGAACAGCCGGCACGGGTTCGTCTGGCCGGCGTTAGCGTTCCGCAGCAACTTCTTCAAGATCTGCTCCTTCGTGTTCGGGGGCGCATTGTCCACGATGAACTTGATCAAGTACTTGCTGAACGCCGAGCCCGGCTGGAACGCGGACAGACAGTGGGACATCAGCGTCCACAGCTTCTCGGCCGCGGCCTCGTCCGCCCGGTACACCTGGTTGCAAATCTGCACGAGTATTTCGTCCCGCAGCCCGCGCGACGACAGCCCCTTGTGGACGATGTAGTCCGCCAGGATCTTCTCCCGATTCGCATCCATCGTCGCGTCCGTCGTCCAGCGGATGATCAGCTTGAAGATGGCGATCGCGTCCTTAAAGTCCTGGTCGCGGGCGGCTGCCCGCGACAGGAACGGCGCGCTGATGATGTCACGGCGCGGTGCCAGCTTGACCCCGTTACAGTACACCGAGCTGAACTTGCCGAACGCGAACTGATCCAGGTCGGGCGGAAGATCGGCCGCCGACGGAGGCCCGGGCACGGTTCCGACCACCTTCACCAGATTGCGATCGCTCTGCTGGCCGGACCAGTTCTCCGACTTGGAAAAGATGAACGCCAACTCGGCCGGAATGTCGAGCGGTACGGCGGAACCGCGCTCCACCTGCTCCTTGGCCAGCCGCTGGGCCGTCCGCTCCTTCTTGAGCCGTTCCGCCTCCCGGCGGCGCTTCAGTTCGTTCTTCAGCTTGGCGTACCGCTTGCGCTGCATGTGCCCCTTGTACAGGGCCTGATACTTGACCACGCCGTTCTTGATCGTGAGGTACCGGTTGCGGTCGCGGTACCCGCGCCAGTAGCGCTGGATCGTGACGGCACCGCGCACCTCGCGCTGCACCTTCTTGCGCGCCAGCATGCCGCGCACGGTGCGCTGGATCGTGACGGCCGCCAGCCGCAGCCGGTCGGCCCGGCTCGCCTCCAGCGTGCGGTGGAGGGCTTCGCGCAAGAATACGCGCGTTGCGCCCAGCTGGAAGTCGGGCCCCTCGGTCGTCGTGCCCGGCAGCTCGTCCAGCACGAAGCGGCACAGCTCCCGGTACGGGGTGCCCTTCGGCAGCGGCGTCCTCATCAGATGGCGGTACCGTTCGACAAAGTGCTGAAAGCGAAGGCGCACCGGATACCCGGACTGGCGGATTTTGATCGTGTCCAGCATGCCGAGATAGCGCAGCTGCTGCAGCACGCAGGGCATGTCCATGCGCAGGGCCTGCTTGTCGTTGTTCGGCTTGACGCAGCGCACGAACCAGGGGTTGCATTTGGCCATCGACTGCAGTAGCTGCTGCAGCGAGTCGGAGAAGCGCGCCGCCACCGTCGGTGTGCGCGGTTTCATCGTGACAAAGCGCCCGTTCGAGCCCTTGGGCAGCGTCTTGCCCACATCCCGCTGGGCGCGCAACTGCTTGGTCATCTCGCCGACCAGCGGCTCCGTGCTGGAGCTCAGCAGCTCGATCACGTCCATGCGCAGCGCGTCCCGGTTCTTCTCGAGAAACCCGTCCACGCAGTACCACACCTGGCCGGCGTAGTGCGTGATGCCGAACTCTTGCGCGCCGACCCGCGGCCTCGAGTACAGCTCGTTCAGCGCGTGGTTGTAGTGGCACTTCTCGAGAAAGCTGGAATCGTTCGCGCGCGGAAAGTTAGACTCGTCGTCCAGCAGGTGGAAGATGCCGACCGGCTTCTTCGCGAGCAGATGGATCACCGGCAGGTTGTCCTCCCACTCCAGGTTGGTCCATTCGAGTCGCTCGCGCGCGTACTCCGCCTGCTCCAACTTGAACACGTGCTTGTTAAAGTACAGCTGCAGGCTTTCGTTCGCGTAGTTGATGCACAGCTGCTCGAACGAATTCTCGGCCAAATCTTCGAACCCGAAGATGTCCAGAATCGACAGCCGTTGCGCGTCGTGCGTGCCACCCCGGTGCACGATCGAGTTGATCCGCAGCACAAGCCTGGGGAGTGAAGGGCAGAACGGATGGATAATGTTACTAATGCACTACAACAAAAGCTCCAAATCTAGAGCAGGGGTCGGTAAGGTCCAAGCTTAGTTCATGTGACCCATCGAAACATTATTAACTTTCGTGGAAGTGAAATATAAGGATGTAAAGTGAACTATTTTGTCGTCTTTCTTCAGATTTCAACTTCAAAAAGAATGGTTCCTTTTAGATAAATATTGAAACAATTTGGATCATTTGGAGACTACATGCAATATTGCAACGCAAGTTTCTTCAGTTAATTAGTAATTAGTAGCAGAAAATATTGAATCTAGAAAGGCTTGTGAAAAGATTGAAAGGTCTTGTTTTTCCGTTATAGTTTTAAAAACTAAAGAAAACCTCTTCGGGGTATTCTATAGATGTATGAAGCAGACCATTTTTTACTAGCAATGAAACAAGTGAAAACTACTTCTAGATTTGTGCTGCATCCTTGACAATAAATGTAAATGTTGATTTCAAGATGTTCATGACGATGTCTTCTTCTTCTATTTGGCGTAACATCCTAGGCGGACATGGCGGCCTATACAGACTTTCGAAACTTCAGTAACACAGCCGGTTAGTCAGTCCTGGACAATATATTTGCCGTGAAAATTAAAAAAAAAAACAAATCGAATCCTGTCTAGGTAACTAAAGTTGGTTGCTTTGGCCGGATTCAGACATCTATGAATGATTAGTTATAAATACCTCATGGCAGAGAAATACAGGGTTTTCGTAGCTAATCTTTAATGTGTACAGCATTATTCATTAATATGTATTATTCAGGCATCATAATAAAATTTCAAATCTTTCACATAATTTTCAATACATTCAATTCAAAGAACTGCCAAACTCAGTCCAGCTTGTGATGTGTTGAAAATCATGCGAAAGACCTGAACAATGTTTGTGATGAAATTCAACATTTGACATCTGTTGAAAAACATCTCGCAAGCATTGAAAAATGTTGTAGACATTGGACTCACTTGAAATTGGATTCACTCGGAAAAACCTATAAGCTTAGTATGGTGAAAGATAGAGACAATTGTTGGGATTCACTAGTGTCTTACAGGGGTTTCCGAGTCAATTTCCAACGTCTACGACATTTTTCATTGCAGGCAAGATGTTTTTCGACAGCAGTTAAATGTTGTATTTTTTCACAATCATGTTTCAATTATTCCACATGATTTTCAACAAGTTACAAGCTGGATGAAGATTTATAGTTATGTGTGATTTGTTGAAAATCATGTGTAAGAACTGAAATTTTATTATGATGCAAATACACCATTGGACAGCTGCTGAAAAACATCTAGGAGGCAAGAAATAATGATAAACACATTCGAAAATGACTTGGAAAACCCTGAAACCCTACAGGTGCGGGCCACACGGGATACAAGTAATTCCTTGGTTTTTGGTTGTTTTCAAACATTTTTGTATTATTTCCGAATATTTTTTGGAATTTGTCTTAGGATTTATTGAGCAATTTTTTAGATCTATTTGAAACATTTGAATTGATTTTGAAAGATTGTGATAACGATAAAAAAATATAAATCGTGAAACGAGCACAAAACCAACCAAACAAGTGTGAGAGACAACCAAAAACAATAGGAAATCCTGTAATAAGGCCTGTGGCACAGAAAGGTGTATTTCAATTTGATTTCACATTCATGTCTATCAGCCATTTCAAATAGCGACATCACTCATTCGCATGTTTTAGTGTTACTGAAATAATAAATTTGAATAAAAATCCATTTCATAAGGTGAGAATTGAATTCTGAGAAATTTCAATCTGACATTATTTTTTTAAGTATGCCAAGCTATGATCTAGAAGCTATTTCACGGCCATCTACCGTTTAGGCGAGCAACAACCTGCCAGTATGTACGTACCAGTTAAACAGTCCCGAGTAGAGTGCCTTGGCCAGTGCGTCTCGGGCATCCAGCGCCTGATCGATGCCGAGCGGTGTGTAGAGCCGCTCCGAACGCGTCTCGGTGATGCGCGAGGTCAGCGACTTCAGGATGCCCTCCGATGGCAGCTGCAGCAAATGGGCCGCCCACTTGATTTCGGCGTCCGACCCGATCTCGACCCCTTCCTGTCCGTGCCGGAGCTGGCGCCGGTGGAAGTACACGTTGCCGAGGTGCAGCACCGACGCCAGCACTTTCACGATACCCTCGCGCTCGCTCTCCGTGACACCGAGCACCTGCATCGCACTCTGCAGCGAGGCCCAGTCCATCCGGCCCGGCGCACAGTCCGAACCGCCTTGGTTCAGGTAGAAGTACTTGTCCGCCTCCAGCAGGCCGTACTTCATGCGCTCCGGCTCGGCCAGTCCGCCGAGCAGCTCGTAGAACACGTGGTAGTTCCGCTCGCCGGCCGCCTGCGTGACGATGCGCGACTTCTCCAGCAGATACTGCGTGATCTTGGCACCGATGATCGCTCCGGACTTGAAGTACACCTCCAGGTACTTGCCGAACCGGGAGCTGTTGTCGTTGCGCACGGTGCGCGCATTACCGAACGCCTCGAGCAGTGGGGCGGCCTCCAGTATCTGCTCGGTGATGACGGTGGAGGCGGAACCGCCGCCCGGTACGACCGCCGCCAGGTACTGCATGACCAGCTTGGTCGATTCCGTCTTGCCCGAGCCGGACTCGCCCGAAATGACGACCACCTGGGGCGACGGGAGGGCCGCGTGTGCGGCCGACCCGATCGCAAACAGGTGCGGCGGCAGTGTGCCCAGCGGCCGGCCCGAGTACAGCTTGGCCATCTCGATGCCGTACGATTCGGGGAACATTTTGTACGGATTGATCGCGATCAGGATGCTGCCCGCGTTCGTGTAGATCAGCCCGTTGTCGTAGCGCAGCTTCAGATTCCACAGCAAGGACGCTTCGTGCAGGTCCTCCAGCTGGGTCATATCCTCCACGCCGGTCTTGCCCAGATCCTGCCGGGCGCGTATGTTTCCCTCATTCGGCCCGAGAGTGAACGTTTGCGGCTGAAAGCAAAAAAACGAAAACAAAACAAAAAACAAACGATCAACAACTTCATCGAGGTGGCACTTTGGCATGTCTTAAAAGTACAGGTTTCACACTTTATCACTTCATACATTCGGTGGTACGTCGTCCGGCAGCAGCTTGTTGCGTGGCGGTCTCCTGATTCTGGCCGGTTGCTGTCGCACGAAACTTTCTTTTCCCTCGCTGGGAGAAAGTTCACTGACCGTTTCCATGCGCCGCTGGCGGCGCTTGATTCGCTGCGGCAGCAGGGACAGCGACTGACTCGGCGAGGGTGTGCCGCCTCTTTGCCATGGTTCCAGATGGAAGCTAACCGTCCGCATCCAGAACCGTGCCGGTGCCGAAGCGGAACGGAATTTACTACCGAGATACGTGTTCCAGCCTAACCAACTGTTGTTACTGTGTTGGCTGGAAAATGACACGTGTGGCACACAACTTCGCACAAACTTCAGGAGTTTTCCAGCTCCACTCTAAGGTCAACTGCATGCGCGCACCAACGCTCACTCACTCACTTTTGCTTTCGTTCGTGATAATGTTTCCAGTGCAACTGTGCATCCTCGGGCCGCCAACGCTAGACCAACCAGAGAGATGTGCAATTGCAACAGAGTGCAACCTTGCCTGCAACCGTTTCGCTCTTGCACTCCCTTTGGGACACCCGTGCAGCCGATGGTGCAAAAGGAACATGCTCTTTTTCGTACCCGTATCAAAGAAAAACCCGAACACCCGCTCGATCGGGTGGAAAAGTTGCGCGCACGCATTTGAAACTAGTTTGACCAGCCGTAAACGCGAGTATGAGCGGTCGTCGGGTGCAGTTGCAATTTTCCTATTGCTGCGCGTGCAGTCGCAACAGAGCAAACGAGAAGCCACTCACACTATCACACACACACGAACACAACAATCTCTTGGAAGTGAGTTTGGAAAACGAGAAAAAACGGCTTTTTTGTAGTTGTTTTTGTGCAGTGTGTACGTAGGTGCGAACAGCATAATAGGCTCAAATTGATCGCAAATCTGCATTTTGCACTGCTGCCAACTTTACTTTTTCTTCTTCTTCTTAATCATCTTCTTGCAAGCCGCTCACTCAATACGTGCGTGAGCCTTTCCCCTCGCCGCTCGCGTCAAACTTACATGGGTAATGATGCGCGCGTTTGGAAACTACCTACCTTGCCGTTGATAAGTGCCTGCACGATGATCATCTGAGCGGCACGATGCACTTCTTGGATCTCCCCCGGCAGCGGGTGGCCGAGGCCCGGATCGAACCACACCAGATCGCCCGTCGACCAATCCATGGTGACCGGTTGTACCTTTGATACCGTTGCTGTATGTTCGATGTCACTAGGTTAAACGAACCCTGCGTGAAGAAAGAGGTAAAATAGATGTTGTAAAAGTGTAGCAATAGAAGGTTTCGATTTTTTAGTTGATTGTGTAATGTAACTCTATTATCGATATCTTTTAACACCTAACCACTCACTCAACACATCAAGTAATGTGAAGTCAACTTAAATCTGGAGCATTGCTTATGAAATGATAAATAAAAGTTCAATATAGGGGCTTAGCGAAAACGTAGTCTTTTGTGCCCTACAACCCTTGCGTATGTGGCATAAGGGACAATTTTGAAATGTTGGAGCTAAAACCTTTTTGTATCTAGTAGAAAATATTTGTATATACAGTTTTGAAAGGTTTTATTTGTTATCAGATATAAAATAAAAACACTTTTACCCACATACATAATATTAATAGAGTTTTATTGTGGCTGATGCACAGAAATAGAACATCCGAATAGTGTTAGATTTAAAATTTGATCATCATGAAATTTTTCTAGAATCTTGCCGAACATGCGAAGGACGAGATTGTTTCATATTCAAAAACACTTTTATTCCGAAAATCAGTGTAACAATTGCATGATTCTTTATTCAAGTTACTTAAAGGGTTTACCTAGCCAATCGGGCGTCGTCAAAGCGTTATCGGTCGCCGTAAATACTTTTTCGGGCGACGTAAACCCTCAATTAGGCACTGTCACTTCTATTCGGGCCTTGCGAAGTATGAACAACGTTTTCTACAGGTGTCCATCTCACTCTTTATGGTGTCCATCTTTCCCATATCAGGTGTCCGTCTTACCCGAACTTTTCAAAACTGCACGAAAAAATCATGTTTTAATTTTATGAAAAAACATAAAAATCGATAAAATCTTTAAAGTTTCAACACATTTGACGATAAAACATGAGTTTAAGATAATGTTTGCTTATTTTTATGGTCGTTGTATTTATAAATCTCTATATTTTTTCTAGTTTCTGTCTTTACCTACAATATCAATCGTTGAATAAGTAAACAAAACGTAGGTCTATGTGCGTTATGTGAACATGTAATTGTAAACAATATCGATTGGGCTAAGCATTCCTTTTGCGAATATACTAACTAAGCATAAAGCTATTAGTTGCTTTTTCATCCCTCAAAACTCTTACCTAACCTTATTTAGCCCTATTTGTGAGCTTAACAAACTGGATACATAAGTTTGTTCGTATCTTCATATTGGTAAAAATACCATGTAATTTTTTTTCTGGCACAAAAGCAAATAGTTAGTTTATACTAAGTGGAAAACGTGCGATAAGAATCGAAACTTGTAGAAGGCCTTGTGGGAGCATTCGCTTTCATGGATTTCTATCGGATCCATTTGACCTTTTAATTTCAGCAAATAAACATCAGTTTATCTTGAACGCACGACACATAATATTTCATAGGTGTATAGGTATGTGAATGAGTGGGCTTTTTTTCATTATCTCAAGACGGACATCTTCAATCTTTGTGATATACTAACGTATGTGTTCGTATGTGCTTCAAACGATTCAAATCAAATTTTTCACAGGCTTCAGATCAGGCAGAATTACTACAAACAACAAAGTTCCTAGTACCATAACTTCGAGAGGTCTCGTAGTAAAGTCGTTAGGTCTTATGACCTTAATAACGTGTTCGTAACGATCTCAAATCTCGAACGAAACGAGTCCGTCATACGAAGGACCGATTGTCGTGCTATGCTATTTTTGCTAAGCATTATAAAATAAGCCAACCAAGCCCATAGGCAGAGAAGTGAAATAAAATCTCATCAAAGAATAACAAAGTAAATGGCAACGAAATAACAGAGATATCTTTTTAAGCCTTGCATACAATAACTGCTAAAGGAAAAAATAAAAACAGATATGAAGCAGATATTTAGCTATTGATTTTCAAACTTGATCCAATGCAGAAAATAGTTGATCCATTTTCTAAACCTATGCAACGTTAAACTCATTGCATTCGAAAGCATGAACATGAAGATATATCTCAGCTACCGATGGAGTCACCAAACAAGCATTTATAGTTTATCACTGCTTATTTTTGGAATAGGAACAGTCAAGATAATACGTAAATACTCAGTAATTTGTAGTACAACATTTAAGAAAGGTATAATTACTACTACACGTTGAGAAGAAGAAGGCTTAGCAAATAACTTGCTTCACACTGGTCAGTTCATTAACCTTATCTACTTTTTCCTCTGTTTTGCATGCTATTTTTCCTCCAAGCCCATGGCGTGATATGCATATGTACAATCATAAACCACACGATGATCACAACTGTGACGCATGCAAATATTTGTTTGCCTGTTAGCTTTAATTGCTCTTTTAAAAAATCATGCACATCGTGCACATGCATTTACGAAAAATATCACGATAAACCTTTAAACAGATCCTCTAAACAGACAAAATACTTTCTTGCGCCCTTTAGTTAGGCAGCTAATTGATTGAAATATCAGCACTTTTTGTATGTATGCAACCACTGCAAAACGCTGCAGAACCGATGCTAATCGCGCATTCGCATGAATATGTGGCATAGGCATGATAAGCAGATGAGCCTGAAACCGCGTCTAAACGCGTCGAACAGCACACAACTGCCCGCGACCGGCTCTTCGCGCTAGCCAGATCGGCCCGCAGCCCGTTAATGAGGCCACTCAACTAGAGGCAAAGGGAAGGGAAGTGCAAATTGATCAACGATTTTGTTTGGAGAAAACTACGACCGTCCATACAAATCGATGCTGTTCAGCAATCGGTTCGCGCCCGCCGGAGCTTGTGAATCGGGCGGAAAGTAAGAGAAACTTCGTAATCTAGATTTTAACATTTTTAGGAACGGAAAACAATCAGTGTGCTTTTTATTTTGTTGGTCTGTTCAGTTTTCAATTTAGTGAGCTGGAGATTTTTCGGGAGGGACGACACTAACTACGCAAAAGGGTGCGTCAATGTTTGGTGCCTGTGGAAAGTGGAAGGAAATAAAGAAAAAAGAGGAGAGGAGGAAAAAGCGCAAAACTCTTTCAATTGTTTGTGTACCGGGGGGGGGGGGTTGGGTTGGGTGTAAAAGGCGGGATGTGGGATCGAAAGCATTTTGCAACATTATTAGCTCTAATTGAATGAAATGCACGGGACAGATGCAAACAATGTCCACAATTACTGTTTATTGTTTTGTACTGCTACTGCCGCGCGGAGTTATCTAACTGTCCGATCGGCCAGCTATCGGTGCCACAAAACCGAGCGGTTAAAGGTACGCTCGTTAGGGTGGGTAACGGCCTGTGAACATATTTACCACGATCACGGAGCAGCGCGGGAGTGTTTTGAGTAGCTGCAGATAATTAGATAATTTCTATATCGCACTGATAAATAAAACATTGAAATAGTGTTTTATGGTACTGCTTTGCCGAGCCACCGTTTTGTAACATTGGAGTGGACGGTGGTGGTGCACTGTGGTATAATCATTGTTTTGCTGCTGGTGCTTTTTCTAACATCCAATTTAACTTCTACGTTGTATTGCAATGTTATTGAATTCTATTTTATTTTACAACGTACGCAATAATAAGAAAAAAAGTGAATGGGAAATTTGGAGCATGTTTTTGAATTCTTTTAATAAACCAATGTCAAGTTTTGGTCAACAGAGGCCAAATAAACCCTTGAAATGGTTTAGCGAAGCCTTCATCACATACACATCCTAGCTTACTAGCAATTAGTTACAGACGACGACCGATCGACGAGTAAAAGTGAAACAAAAGCCACTCCACACTTGACACCCAATAAATCTCGATGGGCGTAGTCGCTGCAGGCGCAACAAATAAGAAACGCTCAATGTTAAGCCGCTAAAAGCAGCAAAACGTTTTACGACTTCGCCTTGCTATTGACGAAAAAAGAAAAAAAAACAACATAAAGCCTATATCTGTGCCATTGGTACTTTATCGGCGTCATATCTTTCAGAGCGATTTGCAACAAATAATACCGAAAAAAGGCCCGAGCGCTCCATTTCAGCTCCACCGACACGCCATTGTTGTGCACATGCTGTTGTGCACCGCCCGAGTTCAAGGACGTACCGCGCTGCTGGTACGGAAACGGTACCGCCAAACGGAAAACACACCGTGGAAAAACTGTGGCACAACATAGCAATAGGAAAAATGAAATGAAATGAAATAAAGCACATCCGACCTCCCCCCGAAATGTAGACGGACACACATTCCTTCCGCTCGCGTTCCAATTAAAACCTTGGCCGTGACGCACGAATGGGCAGGGCGTACCATTAGCGAGGCACCTGTGCCATCCACAGAGAGAGAGAGAGAGAGAGAGAGAGAGAGAGAGAGAGAGAGAGAGAGAGAGAGAGAGAGAAGGAGACAAACACTGAAACTGAGTAAGAGATAACCAAAAAAACAAAAACCGGAACCATCGAATCTCCACGCCGATCGGTGATCTTCGCTCGAGCTTTCGATCCTACCCGCCTGCCATTCAATCAAGCCAGCCGTGTCACACATAAAGAGAAAGTGTCCACACGGTCACGTTTGTTTTCATTTGCATAGAAATGCCTGCATACCGAACCGTCGTCCGGTGTAAGTTGGACTGCCCCGAGGCAGTTGACGGCCATTGTCCAATTTTTGGACGGGCTGTGATTTCTACTAAAAACGAAAAAAGCATCCAAATACCACGTACTTGACAAGAGGGGTTCAAATTATGCGCCTCATTTCAAGCGCGAGTTGTCTTTTCCCTTCCCAGGACAGCCCACGACCGTGTTGGGGATGATGTTTATTCTACGTACGTATTTTGTATACGCGATCGCCATGCGTGTATTGTGATAAGCTTCGCATACACAAGCTTTTATTACCCTTGGGCATGGCCCGCATACACAGTTATGTGTCACGATGTTTTCCCGTTTCTGCATCCCCCTCATGTGGGGTCGTGTTACCTACGGGTGGTGGTGGTGCTAGTTCGCAACCTGTTAACGTATGCATGGACCTGAGAGTCAAGGCAAATCGGCAAACAGAAACAGCGGTAGCAGTAGGGAACTTTCGCCACGGTCTAGGTCAACCACGCCACCACGGTGGCTGTGTTGGCTGTATTCGACACACACACACATATGTTGGGGCACGCGAAGCGATTCGGTATTTGCATATTGATCTTTTGGGTATGGGAATGAGGAAAGTCTTTACAAAGAAAAAAACACAAAAACGACTTATGATTTCACCAACCAAGCACGTGCACACGTACGATAACAAAATGGTAGGAAGTAGCACCCCACACATAGGCACATGCTACAACGGGGGTATACTTGAAAAGCATGGAACCATCGCTAGAAGATGGCCGGTACGAGTACAGAAACAATTATGATGTGCTGATTGACATCACTTTATACATGGAGTTGTAGCTTTCTACTAACGATTTCATTAGCAGGAATGTGGTGAAATGCTGCATGATAGCAAGCGGTTTCTATGCGCTTTTTAAGCGCGGTTTTTTTGTTGATATTTGAATTGTGTTTTAGCAATATATGATGACATTTTCCAATAGCTAAAAAAAGAAGTTAAATTGCTACACCCATCTCCAATTAAAATTCCGCCTTTCATCAAGTGGGAAGTAAATGGTACGCATTAATGAATACCCTTTTACCAACAATATCCATTTCGCAAGAGCATCGTTCTGCACACAACAGCAGCGTGCTCGGCCGCGTTCTGTGTCCCATTTAAAGGTGTACATATTTATGACGGCTTAATTTATGGCGTGCCACCATCGGGCCACGATTGCCAAACACCAAACGCGGTGCCAACTCGTTTGGTGCTGCGCCTACCCGCGGTTCTAGTCCTTGCGCGACCGATTTGCGTGCACGACAAAATGTAGGGTGCCGCCACCATGCCGCGCCCGATTCCGCGACCGTGCCAGCAGCAGGTTCGTCGCTGCCACCATCGCGCAAGTCTAATGATTGCGCGACGGTGTAGAAATCGATCGATTGCACGGGTGTGTGAACGGAGGTGTGGGTTAGAGCGGTCCGTATTTGCTCACAACGTTGGTGCGTTGTTCATGGGACAAAAATTCGGCACACATACACACACACTCATAGAGATATACACACGAAAAAAGGAACCTTGTCACATTCCACCTTTTCACCCCGAGTGACTGGGTTTTAGATGCCGTGACGTTTCCATACGAACTTTAAGGGTGTTTCAGGGATTCGGAATCATTTCGCAAGCTGCCGAAACCAGTTCAATCAAGGCAGAAAAAAGGATATTACTCAAAAAACTGCCCTCTCCGCTTCTTTCCATATCAGTGGCGCGCACTATCAAACGTTCACTTGGAAAGCTTCCACGCGGCTGTTCGCACTCTTCCCCGTCGGCCCCGACGCGCTTCGCATGCGCATCAACCGATCCGGCAACATTCCAGCCACTTCGGACAGCCACCACCCAGCGATGGAGGGGGCCGCCTAGTAGTGTTGGCGCAAAAGTGGCACAAGACACGAAACAATTTCTTCAATGGAATTCCATTCTGTTTATATATGTGTTTCTCGCTTCTCGCTGTATACGTGGTTCGGCTAGGCTAGGATGCTGGGAGTGCCCGCTTACATCGATCGTTGTTTTCTGCTTCTTTGCTATCGCATCTCTCCTTCCTCTACTGTTACTTTGCGTTGGGCCCATGTGTGTATGTGTGTGATGGCTTCACTCGCTCCCTCTCTTTCGCTGTCCGCTATGTGTGTGTACATATACACAAGTTAAAGCAGCGGAGAAAAGGAGCGCTGGGAAAGATCGAGCGATCAGTCAGGTAAAACACAAGACGTTAGAGAGAGCACAGCATAGAAGGGGTAGCAACATCATGCATACCGTTTCAGCCCCCGTTAAAAAAGATGGATACATGCGTGTGTGTATGTGTGTAAGTGTTTGGAGAAGGGAGATTATACAAGAATTTGTCACGTCACTTGTTTTGGATCTAATCCGTTTGGGGTGGCACTGGGTGACTTTTTTTATAACTTCCACACCTTAGGTTTGTTAAATATTTCCACCACGCTTACTACTCTATACTATCCCTTCGCCACCATTTGTTAGATTCATGCAAGACCATGCGAAGCGTTAGTAGATGATGATCGCACGATCGAAAACTCCGGATGGAATCTTCAACTGGCACACTTCCAAAGACAGCTCATGCAGCCATTTCTCGTCCGGAAAACAGCAAATGATAACGCTTTACCAAAACCTTTCCCGGGACAAATATTAACGACACCCACAAAAACACATAACTTGCTGATGACACTCACATGTACGGCATGGCAGAGCGGATTTTCGAATCCGCCAACTTTCTTCTCACGGGGTGTGTGTGTAGTAGTAGTAGGGTCGTCAAACTCTTCTTCAATTTTTCGCTGCTCCTAGCGCACTGCTACGTATCTTCACACAACCTCGAAAAAATCGTCAAACTGTGGCTCACAAGATCTATTCACTCGATGCGTTACGTTCTCAGCACGATTTCACTGGGCATCCGTACGCCTTTCTGCCTTCGTTTCACGGAGCGCACCGGACAGCACACAAACGCGCGAGAAACTGCATACGTAGCACATTTAGTTTGACCGCAAGCGCTGCGCAGCGACTCGCCGCGCCACTCCGATCCCGGGGCGGGTTGTGGTTCGCCGTTGCCTCTCTATTGCACGGTGCGCAAAAGCGATTCTACCCCGTCACAAGCACGAACTGTGTGTAGCCACTGCTGCATTGAATCATATTTTTTTGTATGTATATTGCACGCAAAGAAAAACACGATCACACGATCAAGCAATGGAGCGAAGAAAAAAAAAACTTCACACGAGCAACTCGGAACTTTTCAGCTTTATTTGAGGGGTTGGAGATGGTCTTGGGGATGCGCGCACACACTTTACCGAAAAATAATATAATTGCACGGAGTACTGCGAAACTTGTTTTCGTAGCTAGACTTTATTTCGCCTGTGACCGCACCTACGTCACGTCATACAAGAAGGGCCGTTTGGGACGATCGCACTACCTGATGACCGTACGCTGCGGATTTGTTCACCTGTTTGATCGTAAGGGCGATACGGGTTTGTGAGAATCGATCGGAGGCAACTTTTGCCTAGCTCCAGCCTCTTGCTGCCTGGCCAGCACAATACACGCGCACCGTGCCACAACATAGCCATGCACACAGACGCAGCTATGCTTTGGTTTAAGGTGTTGGTGGGTGTTACACGAGCTTCAGCAGTGTTTATTTCAAACAGGTACATTGCCGACTGGTTTATGTTTTTTTAACGCCGTGGAGATGGTAAAACTGAACCATTTACAAACGATTGCATGTGCGAAAAATAAAATTGGAATACAAATGTCTAGTGTTAGAATTTTACTTGTGTAAATGATACTATTGATTTTGAGTCTCAAAGCTACATCTGTACGTAACTTAGATCAGTTGTTTTTAACTATTCCTAAAGCTAAAATAGCTAAAATGGATCGTATTGTCTTCTAGAAGTTGTACATTTTAAAACTAAGCAAAATAAAAATAATTGAATAAAATGATTTGATGTAATGTTTGATGTGTGATCATTTGTAAAACATTAATAAACTCAAAAGCGGCAACAATTTTCATCATGTTTGAACGAAAGAATTGAACGAAACAAAATTCGAGCAGATGCCCGACGAAAGCGATCAAAACTCAATCGTACCGGTTATTTTTTCCAAAGTTTGTATTTTTAGTTAAGTTTTAATAAGCGAATAAGTAAAACAATTCAATTACTTCTTGAAAACTTAAAAAATACAGTACTAAATGTAGTGAGGTGACAAAACATTCTTGGATTTTATGACGCATTTACGACTAGGCAAACAATCGTGTTTATTATACGCATTTTTAAAGCTGTAATAATCGTGTTTACTGTTTCTTTACAGTTTACTATCTATTAACTAAATTGCTCCCCATTACTAACTACTAACTTCTTCTTTGCCTGGAAATATATCGACTTTAGCCCACTTGCATGCTATGTTCGCTGCTTTTACATCATCGATAAGACTATCGCCGATAGGGCACTTTCCGCTTATATCAACCTGCTCGTACTTTGTCGTCATTTCGGCAGTATCTTTTGCCAGCAGTTTCTCCATGCCGTTCCACGCTATCATTGTACCGTTATCGGTGCACAACTTCTTCGGTGGTCTGTAGGTGCTGTACCCGAACTGGGCCGCCATCGAGCTCAGCGCATTGAATATAACGTCATTGCAAGCCACACCGCCCGAAACGACTAAACTGCGGTGTGGTCCTGCTGCATTGGAAAACAAATTGCGCCGTTCACAGTACTCAATCGCGCGCTGCGTTCGGTGCAGCATGTGCCGTGTGACTCCTTTCAAGAAACAAGCACAAAACGCTTCATAATCGGGCAGCAAAGCATCGGGCGCAAGATCTGGGGGGTGAGAAACAAAAAAGATTACTTAACGTTAAACCACAATTTCATCCTTTGCCCATCACTTACGGAGGGTGGATTCTCGTTCGAGTATGTGTCTCGTGGCGGTATTTTCAGTCCGGCGAAACTGAACTGACAGTCACGATATTTAGAAAGTGGTAGCGGGAATTCGTAAGCAGATGTGTCTTTTGCGCCAGCCTGCTGGGCTGCTGCTTCAATAGCCTGACCACCAGACATTTGCGCATACTTGGCCACATTCCGCAGCTTCAGCCGACGAGCGATTTTATCCAACGCTTCACCCGGCGCATCGTCCAATGTTTCGCCGAGCAGTCGAAATCGTGCAGTGCTCTCCACAAATACCAGCAACGAGTGACCACCGCTTACCAGCAAGCAGAGAAATGGATACGGAATAGTAGAGGTCATCCGGGCCATCAACGCGTGTGCCTGCATATGGTGTATGGGAATGAGCGGTTTGTTGTAGGAGCGGGCGATATGTTTCGCATACTCATCCCACTATCAGACTGAGGGGTAACCCTAAAAAGATCAGAAATAATTATAACAAACCGTACCTCAAGGGAAATGTTTTCTACACACTGGCCGATTGGTGACAGCAACTGCATCTATATCGTTAGGAGTCATATTGCTAGTTTAAACGCATTTTGCACAACGGATTCGATATTGGCACGGTGGATGTCTTGCGCTACCGGTGGAATGATTCCACCAAACCTGCCAAGGCATTTCGATGCTGTAGATACATTTTACCATTACGTGTGTGAATTCATATTTCCTCACCTCAAGTGACTGCTTTGCTGGGAATGAATGTACTCTCCCAAAACTGTCCCATTGCCGGTAACCAAAGCTGCCCCGGTGTCATCACAACTCGTTTCGATTCCTAGCACTACCGGGGAGGATTGTGTTGTCAATGTCTGAAAGAAGGCATATACAGGGTAAATAAATAGTTACAAATTATTCGTATATGTGTCTCGATGAAATGATGCAAACTTTCATACCTGTTCACTGTCCTAAAACGAGCAAATTTAGATAAAACTCTAGGCATCATGCTCACACAGCTGTTGTTTGTTTTTCGACTGTAGAACGCGATCGAGTCCAAAACAACCAATAACATTGACAAGATTCATATATACATGCTGTACCATATTTAAAAAAATCATTCATCATTTAGAAGAGTAATCGAAATAATTATGTACAAGTCTTGTTTTTAGTGCTTTTAAAATATTTGATTAGTGAGAAAATAAGAGTAAACGCAGTATCAACGCTTTTAATTAAGATAATAAAATCAAAACAAACAACATCAACGACCACCTTCGCTATGTACAGCTTGTGCGCGTGCGGTTTGACAGCGATGGAAAATTATTTGGCATTGAAGCAAACAAAAGCCACAAAAAAAGTGGCCAAGTGTTGGGCGATCTACAAAATTCTGGTCTGTTCTTGCAAATCTAATCAGCTGTTAGTCATTCGTAACAGCGGCCCTGCTATCGTTTTCGGTGTGGTGAATGTTAATTTGTAATAGCTTCTAATGGATAGTGAGGTAAGTGTGTAAACTGTGCAGTTAGGGGAAGATTGGCTATCGCTGGTATGTTCCTTCTGAAAGTAATTATCTTTCTTTTGTTGTTGTTGTTGTGTTATCTCTAGCCACCATTGGGCGGACGCTTGGTCGATTTGGTGGACAACGAGTGGATTGCCGACGAGCTGCCTTACGACCACATCCAAGTGCCTTGCGATAAGCTACCCGATCCCGAGGCGGACAACGGTGACTCCCATCTGACGCTGAAAGAGCAAGAGCAGAAATGGACTGATCTGGCGCTGACATCACTGGCACCGGATTTGTCCGTTTCTGAGCAGGTTAATTTCCCTGGTGTTTAGCGTGTAGCGTCTCTCGATTGTGCTGCACCGAACTCGGCACCCTTGTGTGCTAACTACATGATACGGATTCTACGCGAGTTATTACTGAAATCGACTAATCAAAACCACATTAACAATGAATAGACATCTACATTCCCCTACGATATTAACGGAATTCGCTCGCACGTTTGAGGAAGAGCAGGAAACCATATTTACGAAACTAGTGAATAGGCTAACTAACAATAACCGACCCAGCAATGAGTCAACACTTCAAGGGACGGTACTGCACGAGGAACCGTCCGGCGCGGATAGTGAGGCATCGGGAAGAGATACCCGGACAGCGCAAATGGACACACCGCCAGCTAGTTCGTCGGCCATTCGAAAATCATCGACGAGTAGTTCGTATACCGATGCGGAGTCCACATCAGAGCTCAGCCGACCTCCGGCGAACGGACCACCACCAGCGTGCTTCGGCGATTAAGCAGCCTAATTTCCCAGAAACCGAATGTAATGTGTTTGTATGCAATTTGTTTATTTTTGTTTCTAACAATACTAAATTAATTTGCATCTTCTCTACAGACCAAACGAAGCTATAAAAACACGGAGCTTCATAAGTTCTGGATGCCCGATTCTACGTCGATCGAGTGTTACGATTGTTCGGTAAAGTTTACCACATTCCGCCGCAAACACCACTGTCGATTGTGTGGGCAAATCTTTTGCACCAAATGCTGCAACAGGTGGTGACGGGGAAGATCATCAACTGTTCGGAAGATTTGCGCGTGTGCAATTATTGTTCCAAGGTCGTATTTACGTACCTAAAATCTTCCAACATTTCTGCCGACCTGAAGCCGGATCTGAAGGCCCTGCAGGAAGATCTAGCACATAAACTATCGACGCTGCAGCCGCCTGGAAGTGGTGTGGTCCAGAGTCGAGCGGCGCTACCGCAGCGTCTAGCGGAAGAAATCGGAGAAAAATTTCCGTCGGATATCAGGAGGAACGATTTGCGGCTAGTGCAGGGTCAGGCATCTCTTCTGCCGATCGTAAATCCATTCTGCAGCAGTCCAACTCCCTCAAAACCTTGTACGATGAAATGTGTCGCTCGTTGCCGCTGTACAATCGAGGGCATGAGCTTATCGATTTTCTGTTCAGCAGACAAAAGTCGTCGAATAATATGCAAGCAATCGCTATACTTAATGCTATGATCGATGCGGGATTTTTGATCGCTATCTATGAGACGAAGATCGAAAGCAGTATCGATGAAGAGGCAACCCCTGCACGAGAGAAAAACGTTGCCCGAACAAGCTCATCAACGGCAAGGGGGAAGTAGTGGTGGATCGGCAGAAGATGAAGATGATGGCAATACTTCGTCGATCGAGTTCAGCGAGGATACGGTCTACAAATTAGCTGTGCTTCAAGATCGTCCGGCTGGTGCGCCCGGTTGGTAGCAGGAGTCGGAGAAGGAGCGTACCATTTAGAGCTGAATTTTAAATCTAGCTCGGTTTTAATGCGCTCCGGGAAACGAGGATCAATCGTCGGTTGACAGCGAAGACGGCGCTGGCAGTGGAATTGGAGGCAGCACCACGCTGAGCAGCATTATCCTGAAAGACTCAGCGATGGACAGTTCATACCTAATATCGACGGGAGCAAAAGCGTGCTGAAATTTTCTGCGAGACGAGGAACTGCTCGTTAATCAACTGTTGCGGGCACAGA
>NC_054083.1:17552787-17573941 GCF_017562075.2 Anopheles merus
CGCCCGCCAGCGGAAGCGCGAACTGACTTTGTACTCCGGCTCGAACGTGGCCTCGCCGGTCAGTCTTAGATTGCTGCGCGTAAGCTGCTCCTTGTTGTGCAGCTTCGAGTCGGAGGCGCTCAAATCGTCACGCTTTTCCTTCTCCTTGCGCTTGTTTAAATTCCGGTACCGGTGGTCCATCGTTGCCGGCAGAAAATCGTACGGCAGAAAGGCCGACTTGTACTCGGAAGACGCGTTGGCAAGTCCGGTACCCCCGGACCCGCCGTCCGGCAGCTTGAAGCATTCCTCTGGCCTAACGGCAGGTGGTCGAGATCTGTAACCGACAGTGAAACGAAGAACAAAATAAAACAATGTCCTGTTAAAGCACAAGTGGATCGCCTCATATATTCGGCCATACTTCACGATCGTATCCTGCGAATAGCTGACAAACTTGGAGTGATTTTCCGACAGGCCCTTCATTGTGCCCGGTTCAATGTGCAACGAGGTACTGCGCGTCTCAACGGAAGTGCTCGTTCGTATGCCGCTCGGCGTTGAAATCGGTCGGCGTACTCGGTTGCTTTTGCATCGACGACCGCCGATGGCAGTGAAGGTTCCGATTTGTTGTACAGCGAAAAGTTGCTGCCCAGATGTTCTTAAATAAAAATTAATATAAGTTAATTTTGTAATCAATGATACGATTTCGAGATTTTTCTGGTTACGTACTGGCGTGATCTTGTGAGAACTTTCGTTTACGGTAGCAGTTCAGTTCGTCTACCGTAATGTACTCGTGCGGATGCTTGACTGCGAAACGTTCTTGTGTGTACCACCAACTGCCGTTTCCTGTAAGTTTCGAAAATGTTTAACGAGCTTTATATTTGTAACACAATGGATTTTTTACAATAATTTTTGTTCGGTTTGACGCTTTTATGTTTTAACTTTAATTAAAATCATTAAATATTGCTTATAGTTAACACTTACTATGTCTTAATCGAGGTATTTCAGGCTCCGACACAAAAACATTCCAGTCCAAAAAGTCGCGACTGTTGGACCTGCGAATGAGGGAAAGAAAAAAAACAAAATGAAAATCATTAATTCAAGCACACAGCACAAACCCATGCCCTTCCGTGGTATCAGGACGAAAATCAAAACTCCAACTTAATTGCACCAATAGTCCGCACGATTTACCTTGTAGTGAAAAATCAGCTACTCGATTTTGCTTCACTTTATCTTCAGATTATAGTAACGTTTTCGTCCTTGCGAAACTTTCCAAAACTCTTTGCTTCAATGCGATAACATATCGATACATAACTAGCGCACGGTACCAGTTATGATTGAAAAACTGAAACGAGCGTACCGCAAACAAATAATCAACGTTGCGTTCCTGTGCATTGATCCAAATAAATGTATGGCTTGGATCGCTAAGCAACAGTGCCATTATTTACTATAAGGCACCGTTGGCAAGGCCAGTAGGGGGTTTTCCCAGCGAAGAAGGTGCAGGAAGCGGTGAAAGGTAATGATGCTAAGGCGTTTCCTTTGTACGGCATTTCAGGTGTCTAACAAAGAAATTATAACATTTAACCTAGTTTTAGCATAGATCATGCGTTTCACTTGCTTGGTCTGTTTTGGTCAGCCATTGGTTCGCTCGGTGCAATCAAACACCTCAACTCAAACCAAGCTGTCAATCATTGATGCGGTGTTGGTTGGGTTGAATTTTACTATAAACAACGTCCTGCAACTGTGAACATGGAAGAGTTGTTTGGCTCGAAGGAACTACTTCTGCATGTTCTTTTTGAATGAAATTGACGGTCAAAGTTTGTGGAATTATTACTTCATGCCTTTAGGGAGTATCATGTACGATTTAGACATATGTGTTTTGAAGTAATTTCGAGTAATAAAGTTCAACAGCTTCTTCCATAAAAGCTATCTTAAAAAAAGGAATCACATTGCACAGGCTTAAAGACTTAAAGGCCTGCGGAAAGATACGTTGGGTCATACAAGACTAGACATGGTTCACGCATGAACTAAACTACGCAAAAAAGCACCTTTTAGAAGAAACAAGATACAGAAAAATATTAATTTTGAATAACCAGCCTTTCAATCCAAACTCACTGACACGTGAACCAACAATATATTGGTTACTTATGAAAAAAAAAGAATGCGCATGTAACAATCGCATAAACTCAGAGAGTACGTTGAAGTTGAGTAGCTTGGTGGCCTATTTGTGTTAACGTGTTAACTTCTACAAAACCGTAAGGATTTGATTCCCAATTGAAAGTGACGACAGTGAAGTCGCTTGATACGCTGCATGACCGTGAGATCGCCGTACATCTCGTATAGCTCATCGTTATAACGGCTCATCCATTATCCTTCCACATATACAGGACCAAAAATCGTTTTGAGTATCGTCTTCTTTTTTTATAAAAGAAAGTCTTTATTCGCGTGTACAGAACATGTTTTATTTACCAGGGTAGATATTTACAAAATACTCTAATATAGCTATACATTTACAAAAGTACTGCACGCTTAAGGACGACTAAATCTATCTCATCATCGTTGTTATCGACGATGTGGAAAATGTAGTTATCAAACAACCTAAGATTACATACACACATTCCCGGACTAACTCTTGGTAGTTCTGGAAATTGCAGACTATTAAACAGATATTGGCCTCCTGGAGCTATTGAAACAATTGTTTGCTGCAGCAGTGCCCAAGTCAAACGCGGCCACGAGGGTTTCGTCAGATTTCGTTCAGAACATTCTTTAAAGTGAACTGATTTCTCAAGCTGTAGAATGACCGGTTGGCGCGCAACTCGGCTTCCATGCAATTGTCGTTGGTGACCTTTGACCCTAGGTGAAATCTGGGACGATTTCAAAAGTGCGTTCACCTATCTGTACGTCACGCCTACATAAGTTTGGATTTGTTGCTGTTAGGGGTTTGATGTGGCCACCATCAGTTTGGTCTTTACCCCGTTCTCCTGTAATCAGAGGTTCTTTTTCGCCTGTTCGATCCCTTGGTAGGTTTCTGCTACATAGGAGAGCCGCAGACCAATGATGTCTATATCATCGGCGTATCATAGTTGACTTACAGGGTTTCCCACGATTTATTGGTAGATTCCCATAGTTGGTTGTCATATTTTTTTGGTGTGTTCCAACGATTTTTTCGCCGTTTCTCTTATTTTTATGGATCAATTGTATTGAATTCTAAACGGACGATACCAATAAATTATGGGAACGAACCCAAAATCTATCGAATTTGAAGAATAAAACGTGAGACGAACCCAAAAAAATATGCGAACTGACCAATAAATCGTGGGAAACCCTGTATAGAAGATTGTTCCCGAAATCTCCACCCTCGAGTCCACGTCAGCCCATCCCCCTGGCGCAGACCTTTGGTGGTAGCAAAAGTCCCTGGGAGTTTTCCTTCCACCTTCACCTGGCAAGTGACGTTGGTCATAGTCATTCTAACTTGCCTTATCAGTTTGAGCGGGATTCCAAAAGAACTCCAAAAGAACTCGTAGCGTCGTAGGCTTTGAAGTCAGTGAAATGTATGACAAATGAAAATTTCCAGTGAAATCAGTAGTAGTGAAATTCAACTCTTTTAACCACGTTTTAAGCCATTCTCCGATAGCAAATAGAGAATAGTGTGAAACTTGAATAAGAGAGGACATTAGAAGTACTTCCTTCTTCAATGAACTCATGAGAGAAAATTTGATTAGATGGAAGATGAACCAAGTTCCAAAATTTATGTAAGAAAGACCTGGATCAGTGAAAGTTAAAATTCCACTAGAAAAGAGAATTTTTGTTATTATTCTTGTTATTTAGCGTAATAACCTTAATCGATGGTTAAATGCTTGCCTAAGCTTGGCTATCTGTGACTTATTGGGGTACTTATAGCAGAAAAGTATCGGGGACTAGTCCTTTATATAAATCAGACTTAAACCCATAACTCATAAAGTCGTGTTAGTGACAATGGATTTTTTATTTGGACTATCTCTAATTTAGAATATCATACAATCACGAACAGAAGATGATAAGACGCGTGGAAACAAAAACGAACAATGGCAATGAAATGTGAAAATTTAAGCTTCTCAACTGCAAAACAGAGCTTTTCTCGTGGCGTGCGTGTCTTTTAATCACTTTGATACAAATTTGGTTAAACCGGCATCACAGAATACGAATTGATTTCCATAAATGAATGATTATTTTTTCGTTAAAATCAGCGAAAATATTTACTATAAAATCTAGTACCTAGAAAAAGGGCCGTAGTTTATGAACACAATACATGTTTTATCGAAGACATATGTTTAAGGTTCATTCTATTTTTGCTATAGGACGCTACAATTGAACGAAAGTAACAAAAAGTGTTGTAATGATCCACGTCTTGAGAAATAGTTAGATTTTGTCGCTACCGTGGTCGTCAGCAAGAATTTAATATTTCCGTTTATATAAGTGTTGATGAAATCGTACACCTAAAAGAAAGCATATATTTAATGATTGTATAGCCAAAAAACAATACTCTGAATTTTTGTATGATAAACAACTCTTGTATAATAAGATCACACAGTGAGAACTATTTGAAATTTGGTTTTAAGCAATTGATGTTTTACATAAAGACATTTTGTGCGTAAAATTTAATAGATAAACAAATTAATGGATCCAAATATACTTTTAGTGTAAATTTTATAATCTTATTAACCTTGGACAGCACTCATTGTAATGGTTGTGCAATATTATGTAAACAACCATGAACAATGTTAACGTGAATTCAAAAACCGTCTTTAAATATTTAGTGCCTTCATAGTTTTTAACTCGATAAACCTAGAAAAAATACTTCCAATTAGTTGTTTGGAACATAAACATGTTTTTTTATGTGCGATTTAGTATTACCAAAACTGTTTACGGTTCAAATTTGCTTTTCATTTTCATGCTACATCAATTTGTACCTAAGGTGGGCAAAGTTTTAGCCCTGACAAAGTATGTTTTTCTGCATTACTTTCTCTCCTGCAAGCTGCAAAACGATGCAACCTTCAAACTTTTCTCCGCAAAAGCCCCAAACTGCTGCTGTTTGGTCGATTTGTCGTTACTCTCCACTTCCGTTTCCATTCATCTTGGGCACACTACGTACCTACGTACGTACCTCACTCGCACGATTATGCGGGGGGAGCTTCAATTAGGGAGCCGGAAATGTTACTTACACGATTGACCCACTTCTACCCACCAGCTGAAAGCTTGCAAAAATTGTACCATCAATTTAGAATGTCCTTCGGTTTGGCGCCTGGGCCGCAGCGAACAGCGGACACAGTAAGTGGCTGAAGGCAGTACTTAGCATAGGTAGTTTAATTAAATCGTTGCGGGAAATGGATGTTTTACCACGATTACATGACATTACGGATGATAATGGTTGATGAGAAAAAGGAAACTGAAACTGCTTACCTCGTTGCAGGTCCATGCTGCCGATGTTTTAGGCGCACCATTGTGTGAGATTAATAATCTATCTGGTTAGTGTAACAAACTTTCAACGATAATATTAGTAAACTATTAGTTTGCTATCTGTGTAACAACACGTTCCAAAAAGGTACAGCAATCAAATGCTATTTTTATTCACATTTCTATTTCCATCCACCGTCTCACTGGAAAGCCTGTCGAATGTCACAAGGCTATTCCCTGTACCCGTACACACAATCACATACAATTGTACAACAAGATATCACCGTTAATATTTGACCATTCGTTTAAAAATGCAGCACACAAGGTTAGTTTTCTGTTTTTTTAGTGTCTTAATTGAAATATTCTCACGAAACAATCGTTACGTTCGAGATATATCATTTCACGCCACTTCGTTTTATCCCTTTGATAACGAATCACTGGAAAATACTGTAGCTCGACAGCCAACACACCGCATTGGTCACTGAATGTTGCTTTATTAGCGTAAATTTCCCCTGCATAAAATACCATTCCTTGTAGGATAAGGATAACCTGGCCGTTAGCCACACTCCTACGAGTGTGGCTCACCACACCACCTTGGGTTTTATTGCTACAAAACGGCATACCACCGAACCGTTTATCACTTCATTCGTGCATGTGGAGTTCGGGCGGGTTAATATCCACGACACAAACGATGTTCTCCAACCGCGCGAAGGTCCTTCTCTCCCGCACGCACAGTCCCCATTGGCCCCAGTCCGTCCCAGTAGGACACATCCGTCGCGTTGGCCCGCTCAGGCGGTACTAAATCCGACCACACGTTCGTCAGTCAGTCGACGGGTTGTGTGGACGCTAAAAATAAATTAAACCGACCCAAACGGGCAGACCACTCGGCCGACCACACCGACCCATTAGTGCCACTCATACTCTCCCTTTACCATTCGTTCGGAATGCCCTGGAGCGTTGGGTTCCAGCAGGATCGTTCCAGCGAAAGTCGCGGGTCCTCGCTGGCACACACACACACACACACACACACACACACACACACACACACACACACACACACACACACACACACACACACACACACACACACACACACACACTTATGTGTAGCTGTGGTTCTGGTGGCTAGCTGTACCTACCTGCAAAAAGGAAGGAAAAGTCACGCCTTGACCCTACCATCTCAAGGCAATCCAACGGTGGTGCCCTAACGGATAAACTAATCGTTATTATTTCCCATAGCCCTTACAGTTCAGCCAAAACGATGTATTAGTAAGAGGGGTGAATTGGTAGAAGGCTCTTTCCTTTGAGAAAGGATTGAACGGGAGTGAGTGGATGAAAATGTAGAAGAGGCATAGCAATTTCAAACTGTTTGACAAAACTGTTCAAACAGTGCTGCGTTGTCCCAATATTTTATTAAACCCACCCATGGCTGTTTGTCTGTTTACCTAGAATTCCTTTGAAGTTGAAATTTAACCCAGCACATGACTTTGAACATAATGATCCATTTTTATTGAAGGTATGATTTGAAAGGAAATGACCCAAAGTCGCCACCTCTGGCACCTGATTCGAATCTGCTACTGGTGTTTTTTCCTCCTTACAGCTGTGCATCATACGTCACGTCAGGGCCATTTCTTTGACCTGGCGAATTATCGCCGAAGGACCGACCTGTTCGCGCAAACATCGTGTCCATTCGGGCGTGCAAACAAGTACTGACTCCTTGTACCGGGTGGAACGAGACGAACTCCGGATACTGATGGTGGTGTTAGTGGGGCTGTAGTAATAATGTAGCGTTCTATAAAACCAGTTCAAGGCTGTCAGCAACAGTTCGTTGGTCCGGGTACTGGTACTCGCTGGTTCGACCAACCCGCTCTACCAAGGAGGAGTTCCTCGTAGCCTCACTTTGGGGCTGCTTTTGGGGAAAAGATTTTAGAGCGCGTTAATGGCGATTTCGCTAGAGGAGGGTGGTGGGCAAAGTACATTGGAAAACATGGGCGTTGGTCCCAATGGTCGATTGGTGGTTTGGTTCTGGAGCATATTAGCGTCCGGTCACGGTCATATGGTGTAAGTGGGGGAGTCACGCCGCAATCTGTAAAATAATCTATTTAAGTGATCCGTTCCTGTTGGTATGGTGCCTAAGGTCAGCAAGCCTTCCCCTTTGCGAGTGGAAACTTGCAGATAGCCTAGCTGGTGCACGCTCGTAGCAGATTTCCTTCACTGTGCTGTGTGGTACTACTGATCGGGAGTATTTTACGATCGTCAATTAGTATACCGTTTTATTAATTAATTAGTGCGGAAGCCGATGACGAATGAGAATTTAATCTAGCTTCCTTTAATCATAGTTATTGGTAATTGGGGCGTTGTAAAGTGACGGTGTTTACTGTATACCTCTTCCGATTTTTTTACGCAACTGCTAATAAAATGCAAACTTTTCCTAAAGCACTGTTACACGATGATAAGGAAAAGGCGAAACACACGAATGCTCAAAATACATATCAACCAAATAAAAAGGAACAGGTTGTGAACATAAAACCAAGTCGCATTTTTCCGTTGCAAAAGGGTGTTAATTTCACGTCCTTGACTGGATCCATGAATGGTGTTGTCCAATGTTGGAATAGCACGTGCATGTTTGTAACGGCCAAAACCGACTAGTTGCCATTAGGAGAAGCATGAAATAAATTTGACCAAAACATTGTTTATTAAAACAATTAAAAACATAGTATGCTTTTAGCAAAAAAAAGGACATTGTCACGCACAATTCTTGACATTTGTTTGGCACACAGTTTCCTTGTCCTTCTGCCTGATTGATGGTTTTCTCACGATATCTGGTTGGGAAACAACTTAATCTCGATTTTATATGTCTGACTGACAATTTACCAGGGTTTTACAAATAGATTGAAAAAGGCTTTTGAGATTTGATCGGATTATTTGTTTAGTAGCTTAATTAGTAGCTGTTAGGTTATCAGATATGCTGATCTGGAAAACTATTTTTTCCTTAGCACACATTTTGTATCATTATATCTTTATGTATCCCATTTTCCTGGTAGTATTGTTTATTCCATACTTTTTCTAATATATTAAATAATGTACAAAGCCAAACTTAAATTTAAATGGTTAAATAAAATGGTTCAACATGCTTTATTCGCAGAACTGTGGCCCTTACTATGGTCAAATATGAAACACAGAGATATCATCCAATAGCAGTTTGATAGCTGATTAAATGAATCTGAATCCCGATTGGAAAGATTCATGAATCTCAAAGATTCATGAATCTTCAAAGATTCATGAAACTCGAAAGATTCAAGAATCTCAAAAAATTCATAAATTTCAAAGGATTCATTAATCTCGAAAGATTCAATTTCAAAAAATTATGTATATTTTTTTTGTCAAATTAATGAACATGTATTTCTTTAATCTGCTTGGTCTCTTATGTGACCTAAGCAACGTAAAAATTATCCTATACTATTATGAACAATTTTGGACAATCAAGAGTCGGGATGATTAAAAAGAGCTAAGGTGATTTTTAAAAGAGTCGATGATCAAAATAATCAAAATACATACACAATAAATACAATAATCAAAATACACTTTTGATTTTCACATATCCCTGTAAATTTTCCGTCTTCGTTTAAGATCCTCTTCACCATGTGCAATCATGTTATTTTCAGTACTTCTTAAATCAGTAATAGGATAGACTAATTAATATAGAATAGTTAAGGATAGCTTAGTTATTATGGGAAATGAGTGGAAACTGAAAGGCACACATATTAATAAATAATTGAATTGAGTTGAATTGAAAAACAATGGTTCATCAGAGCTATACTGTCGCCTTTTGAAGTCTTTGCTTGTTCTTTTTCTTCTTCTTCCTCAGTTTCCAGTTGGTATATGTTTACTCTGGCCAGCAGATCGGAGGAGTCAATAGAGTTCGAGAGTGTTTTTGCCACAAATACACGTTGGGAAACTCTGCGTCGATATTTTAAAACAATCAATTAAGAATAAGAGATTCAGTGTTCCCCTTTTCGGCCAATCAATGATTCAATCTTCGAAAATAATGGCTAAATTCTTTTACAACGAGCGACAGCTTGTAGTGAGGAGCAAAACCATAGTAATTATTTTTCTAAGCGATAGATTTCGCAAAAAAACAACATTTACAAATAAGCATTTATTCCTAAGCGCCTTTAAATTCTCTCTAATCTGCCTTGAGACAGTATAATTTCCGATGAGGTATCGTAGGATAAAGCTGGGACATGTGGAAGGGATGTTGTGTTAAATCAATACATAGTAGTGTAAAGCAATTGTTTGGTGCTAGCGGCAAACAATGAAACAGCGAGTATACGATTGCTTTGGGAACATTCAGTTAATAAAAGCTGATTTTTGTTTTATTGTTTGTTGTTACAATTAGTGTAATTGTGATGCATTTCGATTTGCTCGAAACAACTATTGTGCACATTTCATTCTTTAAGCCATTGTTAAAGAACACAAAAGACACTTACGTCAAACATAGCAACATTTCGCTCTAAAATTTATACATTTATTCACCATCAATATTGAGCCTTGCTCTGCAAAACAGCAAGCACAACACGAGATGCCTCAACGTCGCCTGTCCTTGTTGCGTCGATAGGATCGAGGAGATCGCGAGCGGGATCGTGACCGCGAGCGTGAGTACGACCGTGATCTGGACCGGCCATGGCGACGGGACGCACTGGAGCGCTTGGAATCGGATCGTCCGTGACTAGTCGACGAGGCGGTCGATTTTGAAGAAGAACGTTGATCACTCGACCGCCTGCTGCGATCTGGACTGCGCGACCTCGATCGTGAAATTGATCGTGAGCGGTGGTGAGAAGTTTGTTGCTTGCTGTGGTTGGTGGCAGGGTTTGAAATCTTAGATGCTGGCTTTGCAGCAGTTTCCTCATCCGATCCCCACAGATTATACTTGGAAAGATCCTCATCGCCTTCGTCTTCGTCGTCCTCATCCTCGTCGTCATCCTCGTTACCATCGTCATCGGACTCCTCGTCCTGATGTCTACGTTTCTGTTGCTCTTTTCGCGTACTGTTTCTCTGGCTTGCCTCCTCATCGGAATCGGTGCTCCGCCGTCGTTGTGCGGCACGGGCGCTTGATTCCTTCGGTTTTCCTTTGGGTTTCTTCCGACGTCCAAATTCATCGTACTCATCGTCAGACTCGACGCGATCCTTGTACTCGACAACGCCACGATCGTTATAGCCTCCTCCGTAGCCTGTAAAGTGGTCACACAAGCGGACGAAACAGTTTGATTCCCTTCATCCGTTCCCTAGCCTTCATATATGCTTACCCGTCCGTTCCTCCACGTCGCAAAACCGTGGAGCGCTGCAGATGTTGCATGTGTGCCGTCGAGCCCAATTCACGTTAGCGCATTTATTGCATTGCCAGTCTTCGGCGCTGAACAGACCGCGCGACTTCTCGGCAGCTGCCTTGCCGATTTCGGTGCCAACTTTCTTTTTACCCCCGGCGCTACTGCTACCGCCCCCGTCGGAGTCGCTAGCCGTGGATCCATTTTTTGAACCGCTGTTGGGACGCTCCTTGCCGCAACGGTTACACTGGTTTCTTCGGGCAAAATTAAGATTCTTACAACTAATCACGGCGGACGGTGCGATGCAGTGGTGCGAATGGCGCGTTGCCACACCACAGTTTTGGCGCAAGCCATTTTACGGAAGGGTGCATGGAGAAGGCCAAAAACGTTAGATCCCAAAATAGTCTTCAATTGTGCTTTGAGAATAATAAATTGCCATCGGGGGTTTGCTTACTCGGGCTCCGGACAAGTCCAATCGCCATTCTTATTACTGGATGGTCGCTTTCCATCCGATTCGGTTTTGGTGTATCCGGCACTGCTCATTGCATTTACCTTTCCGCGCTGCCACCCGAGGGAGAAGGGGATGCACGACGCAATTTACCTGCCGTGTGCTGTGTCGGATCAGGAAATCCTGCTGAAAATTTAAATGCCTGTTGAGCAACACTTTTCCGTCGTAAGCTGTAAATTGTTTATGATCTATTCATCAATACTTTTGATAAAATCGAGCCTCACGATTTTTCTGGATGTCAGTCACTGTCAACAACACACTGACGCCTAAATGTCAAATAGGTTAATGCCAGGGGTGAGCAACCTTGATTTTTTTCTTCAGAGGAAAATTGAAAAGTAACATTCCATGGCGCGCTACTTAACCGGGTACATTTTATCCAGTTTTCCGAATATCCGTGCTATTTAGAAATGACAGCTCAAAACAAAATTGGTATAATATGCTAAGCAGAAGGTGTGAAAACATCGTTATTAGACCATAATATCATAACAAAAAATAATAAAATTCATAACTATTTTGGATACAGGTATTCCCCGATATACGCCATACTCTATATACGCGATTTCGATGTACGCTATTTTCTAAATTTGACAGTTTTTTGAGCAAATTGAACTAATTTTACACATTGAATGTCAAATTCAAAATAAATTCCTCTTTTGTCGAATTTTAAAAACCATTTTACAAGGTATAAAATTGTAATCTTCAGTTAAAATCAGATCAACTAACTAATTTAGTGGCTAAAACCAGTCACCTTTAGTGGTAAATTATACGAAAATTTTCTATAAATTGACTGAAAACCTCGAAATTCGACTTACGCTAATATTTGAGATACGCTATTGCTTCCGGTCTGTATGAATAGCGTATATTGGAGAATACAGTAGAACGTCGATTATCCGGGCAGCTCGGAACTGGACGGTTGCCGGTTAATCGATTTGCACGGATAATCGGACAAGAAATGTCAAATTCATATAAAAATTGTAAAATTCATTAGTTTTATGATTAATTCACATTGTTAGTAGAATATTATGTTAATCAATAACTATAGGTTTAGTAACTGTTTATGAACAAAAATTAATTCCGAAAATACCACTAAACACTACAGAGCTGCACAAAAAATTGGTTGCCTACTTGACTATCGCTGCAAATTTTCGCCGCATGTTTGAGCAGCTGTCACATTTATGCGCACGGTTAAGCCGCCCGACGGTTAATCCGCCCCCGGATAATCGACGTTCTACTGTACCTGTATTTTCCCCTCAACATTTGATTGATTTTTAAACTTCAAATGTTTTGCCATTCCCATACCTTGGATTTTGTCGCTCTATGTCTATTTGAACGGTTACAGCCAAAATATACTTGAATAATAATGATTTCTGATTGAATTTAGTTCATGTATGTACAGTTTAGTTCATTTATGTATGTACATCCGGATAAGCGAATAACACGGATAATGAATCAAATGATGTATTTTATCACCAATTCTTGATTAGATTTTGGAAAATTTTCTTATTTTTTGATAACAAAAAAAAACCCAGTTTTTATTAATTTCATGTTTTTCCAATGAGAACATTTAAAATTTGTCATGATTTACAGAGTTTTTGTTATGACAATGTACTTTACAACCGTTTTTTTTTTTTAATATCCTCCTCATAATGCAATGCCACCTTTGCATTGAACTGTCATTTCTCAACAGCACCAAGAGAGAGAGAGAGCCCAAGCGCCCCAGATTAAGCTTAAACGACTGGAAAATCAAATATCCATAGAAAAAAACGAAACCGCCATAGCTTCATTGGTTTGCTCAATAGATGGCGTATTACAACTCATCATTATATTGCTGTCCTTTTCTTGCAATGTGTTTTGACTAGTTTCATCTTCATATTGCCTTCTAATTTCCCGTGCTAAAATCTATATGAATGGTTGTGTGGTCAGATACGTGGATATCAACACCAACGACCATTACTCTAATCTCATTTGCTTCAGTGCTGGTGGTTTCCATTGAAGTTTAGTATTTAAATAATCGTATCGCTGTTCTAGTTCTAACGATGCATAACTTCATTGTAAAACCATACAACATTACAGAAGGAATGAGAAAGCTCTCCAAACGAGGAAGCTCGCACTGGTTGGGTATCCCACAAACAGATGGCGCCACCAGCTTTTTGCTATTTTTAGAATGCATGAGTCATTTGCCGTCTGCTAAACGAAGTCTTTCTATATTCCATTTAGGTTGATAGCCTGAGTCGTTTAGAACCCGTTTATTGGTCGTTTAGTGGATTTGTGGCACTTGGGAGACAGAACATTTAGTATGCAACCTTGACTTTTGTTATAGAAAATTTTGAACACGATTGTAGATTGGAGCATACATCATTCAATAATCATGGCAACACCGTACACAAATAATGAGGGTACAGATTTTAGAGGTTTTCCAAATTAGAGGGACACTGAAATTCACAAATCCACAAATGTACTGAAAATGAAGGGACTGTGACAAATATTCGAATAAGAAGTGGTTTTTAAATTGGAGAGGTCTCAAATAAAAGAGGATTCACTGTATTATAACTATGCATTACTGAGAATAAATTAAATAAATTAAATTGAATAAGTTAAATTGGAAATAAACTATATAAACTTTTTTGTTGGACAATATACAAAGATTCCTAGTGGGTTCCCAAATAGCCAGAATTGCTTAAGCAGCTCATTTAGGCACACTAAAGATCGCTGCTCTAATTCGCCTTTTGCAGTAGATAAACAGCATCAAAGTTCTATGTGGGTCTTTCAAACAGCGCCTAAGCAGCTTCCTTATGCTACGGTGCCGGGGATTATTTTTCTTTGTGTTTTATTTTCAAGCAAGCGTCATCGATGAAATAAACGACAGGATTTGTTCTGTTTGTGTATATGTGTATATTTTCAAATCTTAATTAATTAATTTATTTATTTATTTATTTATTTATTTAGATACAAATATCTGCCTCACAGGGCTAAATATAGGGAAACTTACTGACTAAAACTTAAAATTAATGATAACAAACAAATACTTAAATCTAACTAGACAAACATATACTAGACAGCAAGCAATTTGTAACACAGCCAACACAAGTAAGATGAAAGAATTAGGATGGGGAAACAAAAGGGAGTCAAAGAACTGAAGGAAGAGGGGGCGAAGGGATTGAGGGGGAATATGAAAATCAAACACACCAGAGGCACTGTTGAAGCGATGGAGGGATCGAAAAAACGGATCATTGGTGCCATAAAGCGTTCTTCTCGACGGGATTTGAAGGAAATCGCGGCGTCGAAGAAGCGAGCAGGCGCGTACAGCGGTATTCTGTTAAGTAGTGAAGGACAATCAATCTCGTTCCGAAGCAAACCACTGATAAGCAAAGCTTGAGAAGCAGAGCGACGATCATGCAGGGTCATCAAACCAAGCATACGGCGACTTCATAAGGGGGAAGAGAAGCACCTGTTTGCCCTAAAAGACGCCTGATGGCAATATGGGTGAATCTGCGTTGAACACTTTCAACCCTTTCAATCCATACCGAGCTGACTGGGCACCACACAATGCTAGCATATTCTAAAATAGGGCGGACTAAGCTACAGAAAAGGGCTTTAAGGCATATAGGGTAACGCACATCATTGGCCATAGCACAAATCATTCCTAGTACACTATTGGCATGGTTAATGGTACGCTCAATATGATGATTGAATGGCAGCTTTGCATCAAGGCGAACCCCAAGATCACGAATGACATTAACACGATTTAATACAACAGAGTTTAGTGAATAATTATGAGACAACACATTTAAGCTCCGAGAGAAAGATATACAAGCACATTATCGATACACAGGGAAAGAAAGTTAGCAGAACACCAAAAGGAGAAGGAGTCTAACAGACATTGAAGAGAGACACATGAATTAGAGTCAGTGATAGGACAAAATATTTTTAAATCATCTGCAAACATAAGGAAGGAATCGGATGGAAGAACAGAGCACACATCATTGACAAATAAAATAAAAAGTAAAGGACTCAAGACACTACCCTGAGGTACACCCGACGAACAATGAAACTCATAAGAAAAACCGTATTCAATTTAACACAGCAAAAACGATCGATAGAAATGATTGTAGCCATTCAAGAAAGAAAGGAGTGAAGCCAAGTTTCTTGAATTTAGCAATGAGCAGAGAATGGGGGATTTTATCAAACGCAGCTTTGGAATCGGTATACACAGCATCAACCTGCATGCCAGAGTCCAGATTTGAGAGTGCTGAGGAAACAAATTCCATAAGATTAGTAGTGGTGGAGCGGCCAGCCATAGAGCCATGTTGATTTGGAATGATCCACGATTTCACCATTCCATTAGAGGTAAACGAATAACAGATTCAAAGACTTTGCTGAACGCCGATGAATAGATATGCCACGATAATTAGAGACGCAACCACGATCACCAATATTCATCATTAATATTCATAAACTATACGAAATGTCATAATCACTTCCCTCAAAATCCCTTCTTCAAAGAACTAATCTAACTTGTGCAGCAGCAATGAGATTATTGCCGGCGTCCGTCTTTGACACTTTGATAAGAGCCACCTTGTACCGATGTCATGCATTAAAAAGCTATAAAGTTCCACCAAGTTCAGTACGCTTTCTAACAAGCCTTCAAGTTCCATCATGAACCCTACACATAGTGCTAATCAGACGCAAAGTTCCAAAGAGTAGTACATGTGCCTGTTAAAAAGCTCCATAGTTCCGCAATGTACCGTCTATCTCTTTATCAGCCACAAAGTACGACATCGGAACGATTTTTCGTTAAACAGCCCTAAATCAGCTATAAAGTACGAGCTGGCTATTTGGGATTTTACTTTGGTGGGTTGCATCGATCTCCCGATCCAGCTAACGCAGTAATGTAGCCACTTGTCCCTCTGTCTTCATTTCAGCTTCTTTTGGAACCTCAAAAATGAATCTGGGATTTCTTTCGTGCTTTGATTGTTGCATAATAGTGCCAAGATGTTGGCGACCAAAATGCCGAAACGGGTATACACGACGACCACAAACTTCAAAAGGCCCGAATAGAAATCACAATGCCCAATTGAGGGTTTAAGTCGCCCGAAAAAGTATTTACGGCGACCGATAACGCTTTGACGACGCTCGATTGGCTAGGTAAACCCTGTAATAACACATCGGTTGCTTGATATCATTAACCAATTATTTTGTTTCTAAAATTTCTAATTAAATGTTCTAATTAAATCACAATAATAGAAAAACCACATTCTCTTGGCCCGCGGCTTTAGATCATTTACTAAAGTTGGCCCTTTGTCTCAAAAGTTTGCCGACCGCTGCTCTTGACAATCGTTTGTTTAACGACGGCATAGGACCAGTCGTTAAAATTAACAAATGAACTCAATGCGTTTGCGATGCCAATTCTAGTAATTTTAACGACTCTGGTTAATTTTTAACGACTGTTATTTTAAACCATTTCTTTCGCGATGCCAGCTAGTATTTAGTTAAATTACATACATAGCAATAGTTTTGGAAAATCACTTTCATTGTGGCAATTTTTCAACCACTCAGAATGTTGCATAAACCTTTGTTTTGCACGACATAAGAAATTGAGTTCGTAAAGACATTTTGATCTAGGCCATATTTGGCTCTTTAGTAAGGCCAAGAGAGGAACGATTTGACGAAAGAATTTATTTTCAGTACAAATACAAATTAATATAAATTCGTACAAATAACTAAAATATAATTCTTTGTGTAAGTCGAACAACTGATGGTTGATCAATTATCAATGTTTGTTATAAGTTACAGTCTTATGCTTAAAAAAAAAGATAGTCACGGACAATTCGACTCGCGGGGAACATTCAATTGCTTCCATATTTTATCATACTCATATCTCACAAAAATTAATATTTCTTTTATTATATGACATTTTTAACATATTTTTAACCATACTACAACAGCGAAATTTGTATTTAGTCATGAAAATGACGATAGGAATGCAGCAACGTCCTCTATAGTATAAGTCTATCCTTTTATCAAACAGACGATCGGATTTCCCTGCCACACGCGAGAGTAATAGATTTTTTAAATAATTCAATTACGGCTTTTCATACTTTTTGTATAGTTTTCTGACGCATCACACATAGTTATTTTATTTTGTCACCATCAACCTTTATTGGAAGCACACCGTTGATGATGATCTGAAAATTATTATCAAATTCGCGTTTAACAATAAACTTTTAGCGGTATCATTTTCGTATTCCTCCGACTGGGCGCCGATCCCGCATCCCTGGCGAAACAAGCAACTGTTAGCAACTGCCATCCCTTATTGTTCATGCTTATTATAATCTACCATCCAGTACCAAAACGCTACCAGCGAGGAGAAGAGCGTAAACTCCCAACCCTCGTACGTGAGCACCAACGACTGCGAGCGATAATTGGTGGTGATTTTTTCGACCATTAATAACAATCATCCCATCTCTTCCCCGCCGTTTTGGGGATACTGTTGCTGTACCGAAAATAAGCAATAAGCGCCCGATGAGCGCAAAGGGAAGAAAGGCGAAAGGAAGTGTCAACGAATATATGGTTATCGATAGCCAGAGTTTCTTATCGGTGGATCGGTGTCTTGCGGTGGAACGCACCGCTGGAATGACGACAACGGGATCCATGTACACGTACTCGGCCGAAATGATTGCCTCACGTTTGCTAATGTCTCTCTGGTGGATCCACACACACCCACACACAAACAAACGGGCAAATTAGCAGAATACATAGGGGCGCCCAAGGCTTATGTGTGAGCCTGTGTATTGCAATGGGACCCATCTCACCCCTTCGGTTCGCGCCATGTGTGTTGGGTATAAGGGTAGGCGCACAAAAACAACAAACGGCTGACGACGAACCGTCTCCTAGCGTATCCCTTTGGTGTGATGGACGGCTGCCGATTTGGAGACCAAATGAACTATTTGCCAACCAGGTGCCGGAATGCTAGCGAAGCCGAGTGGTGGCACGGAGCTGGCCACACTAGGCACACAAGGCACGAATCTATTTGTTCGCTCGTCACTCGGCCAACGGCGCAGATACTTTTAATCCATAGTGCATAATGCTTGGCAAATATAGTTAGCCGCACCTTCCTGCTCGTCAACGCTCATTCCGTCCGTGCCCTCCTTATCAACGGGCCCATTCCGTCCCATCGAGGAATCGCTTCCGTGTGCGTGATGTTTTCCCCACCGCTGTCTTTAATCCTTTCTTTCTGCGAGTTGCTGCGAGGACGGATGGCAGATAGTGGGCTGAGGAATTTCAAGCGTTTTTTCTTATCATTCGTTGTGCTCTCCGCAGTGGCTATCATCAAATGGTCTGGCCTCGCTCAGTGTTTGCCGTAGGCCAAATTCACGCAGCAATCTTTTCACAGCCACCGTGTGTCCCTTTCGCCACAGTTTGCTAAGGCTCTTGAGTGGTAAGTTTTGTTTGGAAGCTTACCCTTTTTGGCGATGGGGAGGAGGGGGGAGTGGTGAAGATAGGAGGAATTGGGGCGGACCAGTATCCAAAAGCGGACCGGAGTCCGGCAAAGCTCTATCTGTCTGTCGTCCGTACGTGTGGGATGTGTGAAATTCTGATCTTCTTCTCTGTCTCTCCTCCAGTTCTGCTGTTGTTCGCTCGTCCGGGGTCCGCAGTTGTACACAGCATAGCATACACACAGGCACACCGAGAGCGCTATATAGATAAATGGATACATAATGTCGACATCTTGATGGTTGTGCACACACACGCGCACACACATACGGGTAGATGCGGAAGGTTTCCTGGTCTGCTCTCCTGTCGGTCGGTCGGTCGGTCGGTTCGGTCGGTTGGTCTGTAGGACGGTAGGGTTGATCTGTTCCTTGCATACCTCTTCCCACTTGCCGCTTGGCTCGAGAGCTGACACTAGGTCGTATTTGGTCTGTGAGCATTCATCTCCAAATCTCCCGCCATTCCAAAAATCTTCCTCTACACGTTCGTACCGTTTTCGTGTGTTGGTTCTATCGGCCGGTCCGTTCGGACGCTATCCTCCATACCCAGCAGAACTTCAACTCAATCTATCGAATCGTCCGTTGTGTACATACATACATACATACGTACGGCAGCAAGGACCGACCCGTCGGTTACATAACACTACGGGGACTCACAATTTCTAGCGGAGTCAATAATGCAAGGTAACGAAATTTGGAATATCTTACCGCACGACCTGGCACCGCACTGGATGAGACTGGTGTTTGTTTTCGTTTCTTTTGAAAAAAAAATCATGAACCTTTTCTTCTCTTTTTTTTTAACCCAGATTGGTTTGGGGCGCACTTCTCTTGTGTTGTAGTTCTTATTTTTTTTTATTATTTTTTATTATTTCTAGGTTTTTTGCTATATTTTTTGCCAAACTCTGTACATTTGTTGAAAGTTTTAGTAGTTTAAACTTAAACACCTTTTTTGTTCATAAATTTAAGTTTTTGGTAAACTACACAAATAAATTTGTATTTTGTTAAAAAAATTTCAATTTATTACCTCAATTCATTTATAATGATGTATTTTTTTATGTTACATATTTATACGTTTAACAATTTCAATTAACAATGTTTATAGAAACATATGTATTAATTTTTCTTGTAGATATCTATTATCTACCTGTTGAGCATTAGAATTTACGAAATCAAATTACAACAACACCGAATTTCAATGAACGTTTCCTCAATAGCAAGAGATCAAAAGATCTATGATGAACTCTAAATATCTAAAAATGAGCCGAGATTCTGTTTAGCCCTTCAACGTCGTTTCTGCTTCAATAAAATCTTACGCAACAATTGCTAAAACAATTGCTGCTGTAATAACAATTGTAACATCCTTCCGGATACGAACCGGAACAAACACCGTAAGCCAGGATTAATGCGCTGCTCATCCAAGGGTTCGGTCGGCCAAAAAATACAACACTTCACCAATTGCAAAAACCCTGCTAAGCAGCTGCACGCAATCGCAAGTTCCGCATCTTATCCATCTTATAAAAATTTTACCACACGAATAATCCCGATAAACGCTCCACGTCTGTACATAATGAACGCACGAGTAGGATAGCATCACCAGCGGCTACATTTGGCATCCCCCTGAGTTGGACCGGTGTAGTTGTCTATTTGTGTGGGTTGTGTTGTGTATGGTATGTGTGCGTTTTGGTAAATGTATGAAGAAAGCGCATGAAGCAGAGAAAGGGAAATGAGAGAAAAGGTGGCGGAGAGTATCATCATATTATCCCCTCATTCTTTCACCTCGACAAATGTGTAAATTCTAACAATTTATCTCTCTGTGTGTTTCGGTTCAGTTTCACCATCGGGCCAGAGAACGGATCTCTCTTACAACATCTCTATCTCTCGCGCGCCCGCTTCGTATGTGCATAGTGTGGGTGGATTGAGACTAGTTTCGGGGGGGAATTTTCCGGAAAGGCGAACGTTGTGCCTCTGTGCGGTGGGTGGCAGATGTAGCGGCAACGGGGTGACTGGGTGATAATCGTCTAGTAGCGAGATCGTTTGTGGGGGAGAAAGCAAGCGATGAATACGAGAAGGCAAACGAATCATCGAATACTACCGTGTGAAACGTCGTCACCATCATCAGCAGCAATCATCATCATTGTGCCCCCCTCGCCTCAGCATCAACGTAGCCATTGATTTCCATTGGTGTTCGGTATCAGCCACATTGTTGAGTGCACATACCAGTGACCAAGGTTGGGCTAGATCCACCACGACAGGGCAATGAACTTTTTGAAAATTATTTAATTGGAAATAATTGGATTATAGCTCAAGGTCCTCAAGGCCTAACGCGATAAAAACTCACTACCAATTACGCACAAACTTATTTTTCTCTCATAAATCTAATGTATTTGAATGTTCTTCCAAGTACACAAGACCGTCGTTCATGTCAA